>NC_035178.2:13200136-13506140 GCF_001659605.2 Manihot esculenta
AAAAATATTAGCTGAAAAGAATTCAAAAAATGGTAATGTATAAGATGCTAATAAATGTATCAAACATGAAATCGCATGCATGATAGCGAGCTGCATCTCTATATCAACAGCATTACACCATTTATTAAGCAATGGCTACAATATGATACCTGACAGCAAGCGAGCATGCCTTTTCTGGAGTCATGAACAACAAATGAAAATGACCACTTTGAGCTAAAATATGGACGGAATGATCGCTTTGTCCAGTTCCAAGATATTCAGCTTTGATTCCCCTTTCTTTCAAAGCCATCACCTGGTAAAGCATTGGCAAAAGGTCCCATCTCAAAAATTAAAATAAGTAAACAAATGGAAGTAAATCACACACATAGATAGGAGAGAAAATACCTGATCTTGCATCAAAGATATTAGAGGGCTTATGACTATGGCAGTCTTTTCCACAAGCAAAGGAGGAACCTGGTAGCTGTTAACAGTAACAAACATAAAACGGTAACAGAGAGAAAGAGAGAGGGTGAGAAAAAATGCAAAATAATTTTCTGGGCAACCAAACAAGAAAAGGAAAAAGGCAAAGTGGGCTTTACCACAATGACTTTCCACTGCCAGTGGCCATGACAACCAGACAGTCCCTTCTCTCAAGGATTTTCTCGATCACCTCCTTCTGGTATGGCCGAAACTCAGAATACCCAAAAAATTTCTGCGATCAAACAAGTAAACCCATCCATAAATCAATCATTTTGTTCAACAAAATCATATGATTCGATTCAGACCTTGAGAGTGGATATCATTTCTTCTCCGCTAAAGACGAGTCCTTTCAACTCTGTGTCGCCTCTGTCTCAGAGGCAAGAGAAAGATACAAGAAGTGTCAAGAACCCCATTGCACCACAACCATTTCCCGCTCTTTTTCCTCTACTGGTCGCCATGGGCCAAAGCCTATGGATCCTTTACTTAATGCCCAAATTAGGGCTCAACTTGTGGCGTGTCGACCTCACATTTTCAATTTCATTTTATTTTCATTAGTTTTATACTTTTATTTAGGATCGGATACCATTCTATTCAAATTGAAAAAATTTATTAAAATAAATTAATTTAAAATTTTAGTTTAATTTTTTATTTATTTCGTTTGATTCAATTTTTAATTTTAAAAATTTCAGTTATTTCAGTTCGATTCGATTTTGATTAATAAAAAATTAAAAAAATCGAATCGAACCAAAATAATAATATATTATTTTTTATAATATAAAGATATTAAATTATAATTAAAATTAAATTATTTTAATTAAATTTTAAAATATTAAAAATAAGATGTAAAATTAAATCGAATTAAATTAAATCAGACCGATTTGATTTAATTAGTTTCTAATCAAAATCGATTTGATTTACTTTCTATAAATACTAAAATTTTAATTTTAATTTTTAATTTTTAATTCATTCAATTCGATTTAATTTTAAACTAAACTAATCGACTGAATTATCACCCTAATTTTATTTAACATTTAAATTTTGATATATAATAATTTGTTTAAGACAAAAAATTATCATACAAAAACCACGGAACATAACACAATGGTTGAAACCAACGACCAGCCCTACTTTTATTTAACATTTAAATATTGATATATAATAATTTATTTAAAATAAAAAAAATTATTTTATAAAAACCACGAAATGGGTTGAAACTAACTACCAGCAGACCTACCTCGTACACTCATAAGCCTAAGATTCATACACTCACACTACAAGATTTTTCCGGATTAGTAACGGATTTTTCCGTTACTAATCAATGAAAAATCCGTTACTAACCAGTTTAGTAACGGATTTACATCCGTTACTATGAACCTCGTTGCTAATGCAATAGTAACCAATTAGCAATCCGTTACTGATTTAGTAACGGATTTGTAATGAAATTTAGTAACGAATTTCAAATCTGTTACTAATTTAATAAAAATTAAAAATATATAAATAAATTGCATCTGTTACTAAATTTAGTAACAGATAGAAATCTGTTATTAATCCGTTACTAATTTGATAAAATAAAAAAATATATTAAATTTATATTGTGTTATTAAATCTATTGTTAATTTTAAAAAATATTTAAAAAATTATATTAAATTATTAATTTATTTCATTTTTTTAAATGGAATTAATTTATTTCATTATATTTTACATTAGATAATAATTTAATTATGGTAAACTATTAATTTTTTCATTGTATTTTATATTAAATATTAACTTTAATATTTTAAATTTTATTAATTTTATGAGAAAATTATTATAAAATTACATGAGAAATTTTAAAAAAAAAAATGTGAGAGAATAGAAAAAAATGAGATATAAAAGAGAAAAAAATAAAAGAAAGAAAATAAAAGAAAATAATGATAAAAATGAAGAGCAAATAAGAAAAAAGGGAAAATTAAAGGAAATGAGAAAAAAGGAAGAAAAAATAGAAAAAAGAAAGAAAATGAGAGAAAGATGAAGAAAAAAATGAAGAAAAATAAAGAGAAAATGAAGATATATAAAAGAATGTAAAAAAAAAAGGTTAGATTATATATATGAGAGAAAAGAAAGTAAATGAATGAATAATGAAAGAAAAAGGAAGGGAAAATGATAGAAAGTGGAAGAGAAAATGAAAGAAAATAGAAGAAAATGAAAGAAAAAATATGAGAGAAAATAAAACAAAAATCAAGTGATAAAAGGAAGATTAATAATGAAAGGAAATTGAAGAGAAAATTGAAGGAAATGAAAGAAAATTGAAGGAAATGAAAGAAAATGAAAAAAATGGAGTTAATAATTAAGAAAAAAAATAAGATAAGGGAGAAATGAAGAAATGAGGAGAGAAGAAGAGAAAGAAAATGAATGAAATGAAGGGAAATAAAATGGGGAGAAAGAAAATGAATGAAGTGAAGGGAGATAAAATGGGTGAGTGTATAAATACGCGAATTAGTAACGGATTAAATTCGTTACTAAATTTTAAAAAAAAAACGCGGGCGAACTAAAATAAAAAGGCGGTATTATTCTCCAAATTTTAGTAACGGATTTCTTAATCCGTTACTAATTTTTAGATTAGTAACGGATTTAGTAACTGATTAAATCTGTTACTAAATTTTAAAAAAAAATGCGGGCAAACTAAAATAAAAAGGCGGTATTATTCTCCAAATTTTAGTGACGGATTTCTTAATCCGTTACTAATTTTAGATTAGTAACGGACTCAAGAACATATTTTTTCAGTTACTAAATTAGAAATAAAAATGTGAGAATTTAAAATAAAAGCGCGGTATTTTATTTTCTAAAATTTAGTAACGGATTATAGAATCCGTTACTAATTTTCAAATCAGTAACGGATTTAGTGACGGATTATATCCGTTACTAACTTAAAAAGAAAATTTGGAATTTTAAAAAATAAAAAATTAATTTTTTATTAAACAAATAGTAACGGATTAAATTCGTTACTAAATCCGTTACTAATTATATAATAGATTGCATTCCGTTATTAAATCCGTTACTATTTTATTTATTTAATTTATTTATTTATTTAATAACTAATTTAGTAACAAATTTATTAACGGATTGAGATCCGTTACTAATTTTTAACTAATTTAGTAACGGATTTATAACGGATCTCAAAATCCGTTATTAAGTTTATAAATAATTTTATTAAGTAACAGATTTTGTAACGGATTGTTAATCCGTTACTAAATAATAAAAATTAGTAACGGAAAATAAAATCCGTTACTAATCCGTTACAAATTTGTAACGGATTTAAATCCATTACTAATATCCGTTACTATTCCGACAGATTTTTGTAGTGTCATAAGCCTAAGATCTATTAGTTAGGTAATAGAATCTGCATTGCAGATAACAATAAATCTGCTAGTTGCGTAATTCTGCCTTATGTATTTTTCGTCTCTCTTCATTAATTCTACTAAAGTGGTTAGAGGTTTTACGCACAACGATTTAAAAAATGGATGTAGGAGTGTAAACGAACCAAACTGTTCGTGAGCTATTCGAGACTCGGCTCGAAAAAAACTCGATACGAGTCGAGCTCTAACTCATTTTTTAAACTCATTTAATAAACGAGTCGAATTTGAACTTAGCAGTATTTGGCTTGTTTAGGCTCCTAAGCTGACTCGTGCGTGAGCAGAATCGTGAATAAGTTTGTTTGCTAATACTAATCTTACATCGAAAATTGAAGAAATATAAAGAATCGTGACTTCTCTATAGAAGAACAATCCTTCTATATTTTTTTTCGTTAGTTTTGGGTTCGAGAGATTTCAATTAAATAAAAAAAATTTAATTTAGAAGTCTCTTAATAATATTATAATTTAAATTTATTTATAATTTAAATAAATTTGAATTATATTTAGCTTGTTTATAATATAATCAAGTTCAAATTCGAACTTTTTGAATGGAATTTGAGTTGACTCGTTAATGTGATAAACGAGTTTATTACGAATCGAACTCGAGTTTAATATTTATTTTATGAATCGAGGTCAAGCTTATAAATGAAGTTCGAGTTGAGCTCGAACTCAAACTCGAGCTTTTAAATTTATTTTCTAATCGAGTATGAGATTATCAAAATTCGGTTTGGCTCGGTTCGATTACGGCTCTAGGGGATGTGGTCCCCTTTTGCATGGCCTTCACGGCGCGGCTCTCTGTAATACCCGGCTAGACTCCGGTATCGGAATTCCTACCGTCCGGTGGAATCTCGGATGCCGGAGACCTCTAGAAGGGTAGAATCATGTTTTATAAAAATGTTTTAATGTGTTTTATGATTTTAAGTATGAAATTAAATGAGTTTTTGCATGAAAAGTCATAGGAGGAAAACCCAGGTTCGGCCGCCGAAAATCAAGTTCGGCCGCCGAACATGCATGCGTTTTGGAGGCACGTTAGGCCCCCGAAAGCATGAGTTAGGGAAGTCCAGGTTCGGCCGCCGAAAGTCAAGTTCGGCCGCCGAACATTGCATGGATGCGGAGGAACATTCGGCCCCCGAACGTGGCCTGGCCAGCCACCTATAAAAGGGGCACTTAGCCGAAATGGGAGAGTTTTCTCCCATTTTCGGCCACAGTGAGCTTCCGACCTTCCCTTTGCAACTCTTGTGTTCTTCCTCCAAATCTCTTCCATTTTTCTTGAGTTTTAAACTCACGTTGCAAGTTTTGAGCATTTAAACCAAGTTTTGGAGCTTTGGAAACTCAGGAGCCCATTTGCTTGGATCTCCGAGTTTAAGTCGTCTCTCCCTCGATCTTCAAGAGGTAAGAGCCGATCTTAAGCTCATTGTATGTTTTAAGTAAGCATTAAGTTGTTTTATGGGTAGAGATGCATGTTTAGGCTTGTTGATGAGTTTTTGGGGTTTTGAATGTTTGATGAACAATGTATGTTGATTTTTGTGTGTTTGAAGTGTTGTAGATGGGGTATATGTTAGTTTGAGACCCCTAGGTATGATGTATGGTAAGTATGCATGTTTTAGAACAAGTTTATGTATGATTTGAGGTTTTGGGAGGCAAAAGGTTCATGTGAACCAAGTTTCTGCCCGTTTGGCAGAAACCAGGTTCGGCAGCCGAAGGGAGTTTCGGCCGCCGAACCCCCTTTGTGGAGGCAGCATTCGGCTGCCGAAGTTGCCCCCGAAAAAGGACTTTCGTCTCTGTCTGGGACTTTCGGCCGCCGAAGGTGCCGCCGAAAGTGCCTGACTTTCGGATCTGTCCAGGTCTTTCGGCCGCCGAAGGTGCCGCCGAAAGTGCCCTGTTCAGCCATTTCATGCATATTTTTATGTGATTATTTCATGATGTTTTAGGGGGTTTTTGGGGAGTTTATTAGAGTTATGTTTATGTATGTTTGGTCCCTCATTAGAGTCCACCTGTGTAGGTTCGGACCCGAGGAACCGAGGACCCCAGCAGTGAGATAGCTGCTTCAGAGTCTGTAGAGCTTCAACCAGAGGTGAGTGGAATAACCTTTATATTTTAAATAAAGAAATCAGTTTTAGCATGATTCATGCATCATAAATGTCATGATATAATAGGGTGTTTGCATTAGATTCACGAATATGTTGCATTTGCATAATATGTTTGATGATGTGGATGAATGTTGGATGATCCTTTAGTCCCCCTATGTTATGATGATGATGATGATGTTGATGATGATGGTAATGATGATGATACGGTAAGAGAAAGACCAGTGAGGCCCATTCTACGCCCCTGGCACAGTTGGACCATGTTATGCTATGTTATGTAAGAGAAAGACCAGTGAGGCCCATTCTACGCCCCTGGCACAGTTGGTCCATGTAGGGGACTATAGGTGACAAATTCATCCTTGATGTGATTAGCTGTGATGTGATGCATTTCATGTTATCATATGTTTTAAATTGTTTTTATTTATTCTGCTCACTGGGCTTTTTAGCTCACCCCTCTCCCCTAACCCCAGATGTGCAGGTACAGGGTAGCTTAGGAGGTTAGCCAAAGTATGAAGTAATGTTATGTAATAGTTAGATTGTGGACATGACGAATGTATTATGATGTAATGTAAAAGAGTTTTAAGTTATGTTATGTATTTTGAATGTTGAGGATAGAGTTGTGCTTGACCAATACAGATTGTTAATCCCACTTGTATGTACATGGTCTTTATGATATGAGATATGAGCTTATGTTTCAACCAAGCTTATGTATGATGAGATACCCCATTGGAGCATTTGATGAGGGCTCCAGTGGAGGTTTATGTTATGTTTATGTTTATGTACAGGTTGAGCTTGGTTGTTATATGAGAATGTTTACAGGTTTATGAGTATTGTTGATCATGTATGGGATTAAACAGGATTTCAGGTTATGTCAGGCTTGCTACGGTTCCCGGCGGCCTTATGCCGATCTGGATCCTAGCGCCGGTAGCGGTTCGGATTTTCAGGCTGTTACACTCTCATCCAACTCTGGGATCTGCAAGACCTCCGTGTTAAAACGGGCCACATACTCCCTCAAAGATTCACTCTTCCTTTGCTGTACCGTTTCCAAGTAGCTGGTCTTTCTTTTAGTCGGGTGATAAATTTGTTAGCAATATCCCCGAAACTTTTAATGCTTCCTGGCAGCAGGCTGTTGAATCAAGCCCTTGCTGGTCCTATGAGAGTTGTGGGGAACACCTTACACATCAAAGCATTCGATAGAGTCTGGAGCTCTATGAATGTTTTGTAGTTCAGGATGTGCTCCTAAGGGTTTCCTACTCCGTCGTACGTTGCTATGGGTGTCACTCAAATATATACGTATGGAGGGGCCAGATTCCACTCCACACTAGCGGCCATATAATTCCCCTCGGCGCGCATGCGGATATGGCTGCGAAGTGATCGAGCTAGCTATTTTCCTTCACATCACATCATCGGGCTCGGTTTCCTACTGTTGGGCTCGTGCTTACGATTGGTCCGACCTGCTCCATGTATCTGGACTAGGGCTTGCAATATTGGGTCGGTCTGCTTAAGGATGGTTTGGTGGGATTTTTGCCTGCCTTGCTCTAGATATAGGAAGTCTGGCGGTCATCAGTAAGCCACCTGCTTCAATCGAGTGAGATTCCAATGGAGATTCCTTTGCATTCAGCTCTATTTTGGATACAAATTCATAATTTGCCGCCTGGGTATCTGACCTCTTCAACGACACAACTATTGGGCAAATTTGTAGAACTATTTGTGGAGTATGATGCGACTGTAACTAGTGGTGGTTGGCAGAATTTTATGCGGGTGAGAGTGGAAATTGATATGAGACTACCCCTAAACGGATGAAGCGCGTGGTTGAAGAATAATTCTATGGATTATAATATGGTTAAGAATAATTTCACATGAACCTGGCACTTTGAATGTGGATGCTAAGAATAATTCTATGGATTATAATATGGTTGAAGAAATGGTTGTTCCGATCGATGAATCCAAGAAGAGACAAGGTTTGGGGGAGGATGCTCTTCTTTCAGGTTCAGTATATGTCCCTCAGATATCTCCTATTCTTTCTGGCTTTCATGCTAATATTGATCAAAGGCAACCCTCAAGCAATTCGATCTCTTAAGGATCTAGTTACTCTTTAGATTAAAACTCAAAACAATGTAAATATTTAATTTTTTTTTTCAATTCATTAATTTATATAAATAATAATAATATACTTACCATACTATCTAAATTATTAAATTATAATATAAATTATCAAATTATAAAAATTTATAAATTAATTAAAATTACACTAAAATATAAAAGTTATAACAATTGAATTAAAATTAAAACAATTGAATTAAAATATAAATATACTTTGGCGAATTGGATCAATTGGTCTAATAATAATTTATATAAAAATTAATAAAAAATATATGAATGCAAAGCATGTCGTAAATAATTTATTTTTATAAATGTTTCGATTAGGTTTTAAGAAAATATGGATTAAATAATAAATTAGATCTGATGAGAAAATAACTCATCAAAATTATTTAGGAAAGTTTATTATTTAGTGTTTAGTAAATTTAATTATTTAATCTATTTACTTTAAAATAAAGTAAATAATTTTTCTTTGTAAACTGTTTAAATATTTAATTATTTTGTCTATTTTTACGGTAATATATATGAAATTATTAAAATGTTCTTGTTTTAATTATAAAATGTAATTATTTAATTTTATAATTTTAAAATAATAACTATATAATTTTTATAATTAAAGACTAAATAGCTAGTAAAAATATTAACAAAAATTACTCTACTCAAATTCCTTAATAGCATGGATATTTAAATTTATTTTAAATTTGATTAAAATCTATCCTACAGAATTATTATATAAATAATATTCTTTATTTTTTAAATAGAAGATCGAAAATTAGAAATAGAACTTGAAATCTTTTAGATTTAATCAAATATACTTTATTACCGAACTAAATTTGTGAGTGCTATATAAATAATATTTAAAAATTTTAATTTTATATATTTTAATTAATATTTTATATAAAATATATTTTTATTAATATTTTTCATTTAAAAATTAATATTTCTAAAAAATATAATTTCAATTTTTAATGGCAACACATAAAAAATTTATAAATATTATTATAAAATATATATTTTATATGAAATTAATTATTTATATTAATACTTCATAAAAAAAATCTAAATCTATTATGAATATTAATTTTTAATACAAACCCAATTATATATCATTCAAAATTTTCTATTAGACTTAAATTGAATATCTAAAAATATTCAAGTGATATAAATAAAGATATTATTTAATGTGATTTTAATAAATAAAAAAATTAAATAATTACCCACAAACACTAAATAATAATTTTATGGTTATTTATAATTATTTAATAATAAATTTAATGTAATAATTATTTTATTAATAAATGGAATATAAAAATTTAATTATTTTAGACTAAAATATAGTTTTTATCATATCACAGGACTGTATTGTAAATTAACATGTAAATAATCGGATTGGAGATAAGCTGGATAAGGTTATCAACTGCTACTTTTCAGATTTTGATTCTTTGTCTTGGCAGCTGTGTATAGCTCGCAGGTAAGCAGGACCAGCACTGTTGTGTCCAGCCAGAAGAAGAAGAAGGACAAGATGTTAACTCTCGCAGTGGGTTCATCATCAGCTGCACTGGCGCCTATGGTTTCCGCGCACTCTACCTATGGCAATGCCTCGGTTCATCTTCCAACTATGCACTTTGGCTTCAAGGGATCACAACCATCGTCGCATCTCTTCATACCTACCACACCCATTTCCTCCTTCAAGGCTGCTGTTGCCACTGTGGACTCAAATGACCTCAGTTCATCCTCTCAGAATCCTCCTGACAAGGTTCTTGATTCTTTCTTTACCTTTCTCTTTGATCTTCTTGATCCTGTGCATATATTGGCCAAGAATTTAACAATTACCCTAAATTTCTTCATCATTTTCAGTGCACACTTAAACTGTAGAAATCTTAAGGGTTATTACTTTTCCAATGGTTTGATGGTCTCTGCCCATCAGCAGATAGACTATTACTCCCTCACTAAAAAGATCATTTGTGCATGAGAAGTATCAGTAATTTGAATTGCTCCACCTAGTTAGGATAAAAAAACCCAATTTGGGATTTTACTACTATGACACATTTCAAATGAGTAATCCAAGGGTTAAGCCCAGTTGGTAAGTGACTTTCCTTCTCCATTATTGACAATGGGCTCAAGGGTAGAGTGTTTGTTTTCCTTGCAATTTGATAACATGAGGGTTTGCCTTTGAATATTTGTTGATCTGGGAAATGTACTCATGTTGCAATAGAAAAAGGGGAACAAGGAAATCAAGTGAATATGTGATTCCTTAATTTCTAGGATGATGTACATGTCTATTAGATTGGAAATTTGACCTGAAGCTGCCTAATTTTACTTGTTTTCGATTACAGGAACAAGCCAACAAGTATTATTTTGTTGTTGCAAATGCAAAATTCATGTTGGATGAAGAGGAGCACTTCAAGGAGCTCTTGTTTGAACGCCTTCGTCTTTATGGAGAGCGTAACAAAGAGCAGGATTTCTGGCTTGTGATTGAGCCTAAGTTCTTGGACAAATTCCCTAATATTACCAAAAGGTTAAAGAGACCTGCTGTTGCTCTAGTATCAACTAATGGTCCGTGGATCACGTAAGAATCTTTCTAACCCATCTTCTGATTGTAGTTTATTGTTTCTTTCATTTTTCGACCTTCTTTGCATTTGATGTCTATGTTCAGGTATAAAATGTGATGTTCCAAGGGCCCATTTGCTTAGCCTTGCTTCATAGTATCCCATCTTAGTGAATGTTTTCGAAACACTTGCTTTGGCTAACTTATGTGTAGCTAAAAGTTGATGTTAGAACTCCAAATTACAGATTTGAACTTCTTGAATTTGGGCATTAGTCAATGCTGTGCTTTATTGATACCATCTAAGCTTCAATACAAGTTTTGCTGTTCAAAAAATTTCCAGGGATAGAGATTTTGCAAACTACGGTCATTGGTACACTCAGTTCCTAGGCTTTTGGGACAAGCCCTCAGCAAGGAAGCAGAGGTGTCTGAGCTTGTGCGCTATACTTGAGTTAGCATAGCCTCCCTTTGACACTCATAACCTTGGAATAGCGCCTGATAGTACTATAAATTATAGTTCAACTTTCCTTTCAACCAGCAGAGGCCCTTTTCTTTTGTAGAGGCATCGGGAGTTAATTGTGTGAGCTTTTTCATTGTTTTCTCTCCCATTAGTTTTGACTTCAAAAAATTTCACCAATCAAACACCAAGAAATTATGTAAACATAAGAAGAAAGAATGTTGTTGACTGTTTGCTAAATCAATTATCTAGTCTTATGAAATTCAAGACTCATGCTTCCATCCATATGCACAATTATTATGGATATATGTGTGTCTGAGTCTATGTGTATGTGTGTGTGGTCTGCGCCTAATATAATGTCCATCGCTCATCAATGCATGGCTTTGCAGGTTTATGAAACTAAGGTTGGATCGGGTTTTGTCTGATAGCTATGAAGCCGACACACTAGAAGAAGCGTTAGCCTCCAACCCCACCACCCTAGAGTTTGAGAAGCCCAAAAAATGGGTGGCACCATATCCAAAATATGAATATGGGTGGTGGGAACCCTTCTTGCTTGCTGGATCTAAAGAATCCAAAGTATAAAGCACTTACCCTTCTATTTTTGGCTTTTTATTATTAATTATTAGTTTTTATCTATCTTTTTGTTTTTATCCCTCCCAAAATTTGTGAGATTTTTTTAAATGCATTAGCAACTAATTGCCTAAGTTTCCGTTATCAGCATGACTGTATACAAGTTAGATGGTTAGCTTTGATGTTGGCACCAAAGGTTAAATTGATTGTAATCCAGAATTTCACATTTAAATTCTGAAGAGCATGTAATATGCCAATGTCTAATTGAGTGGCAAGCCAGTGTGTAATCTAATCTGATAAAACGATGCACAAGTAATCTAATCTGGCAGCAAAGTAACAAGCCATAATATTGACTTGCTTCTGTATATAAACCCTTCACTAGTTCAATGCAGAACACGTTTTTTCTGCTCATTTTCATTTCTTTAGCGGCGTCATGGTATTAGAGCATTTTCTTGTGTAGCTAAAGAGATTCTGCTCTACCTTGTTCTCCAATGGAGGCACCAATCTACTAAGTTTGATCACCAGATTCTTGTGGTTCAAATTATTCACTCTCGCCTAGCACTATTTCTTGCTACTTTGAAGTTTTCTTTCAACTAACAACTGAAGAGATTATTCAAAGATCCAGAAATGGCTGAGAACATAGATCTACGGAAAGGATTGAGAATGAAGCATTTCGCTTTCAAAAATTAGATAATTCGAGCATAATTTTGGTAAGTGCATCCTCAATTGAACTAATTACTTGAGATGGAATAGATCTATGGTTATTGCTCTATGTGCTAAAGATAAATTGAGATTCATAAACAGAAAGATAAAGAAACCTGAAATTGATTCACCAAACTATGAAAGATGGCTGCACGCTGATAATATGGTGATTTCTTGAATTCTCAATTCTATCACTAAAGAACGGGTAGAAGCTTTTTTGTATGGTACGACTGCTAAGAAACTTTAGAGTGCAATTGAACGAAGATTTGATGAAATTAATGGTGCAATGCTTTATCAAATTAAGAGAGAAATGAGTTCATTCTCGCAAGGAAATCAAGCAATTGTTGTGTATTTCATGAAGCTTAAGAAACGGTGGGATGAACTGAGTTGTTTAAGGCACTTCCTGCTTGCACACGTGGTGCATCTAAGACTCTTGTTGACCTGGAAAATAATGAAAAGTTAGTTCAATTTTTGATGGGATTAAGTGAGAACCATGAAAATATGAGGAATCAAATTCTTTTGATGGATCACTTATCTGGCCTTAATAAGGCTATGGTCTTGAGAGTTGAGAAGCAAAGGGAGATACATAGAATTTGTAATTGAAAACATGGTACTGGCAGTCAAAAGCAACAACAGTAGGAAGTAAGTTGGAGGTGGAAAGTATCAACAGAGGAAGAATGATAATGTAAAGAAGGAAGCGAGGGTCTATACTTACCGTAACAATAATGTACATATGAGGACACATGCTTCAAGCTCAATGACTATTCTGATTGATTCCATGAGTTAAAGTAGAAGAGAGGAAAATCTCAGAATCAGGCTAATTCTACGATTTAGATGCAAGATAATCCTCTAGATGAAGAAGATCAAGCAGAACCTGCTAATGGAGATAACTAGGATGCAAAAATGGTTGCAATAATTCAACAGGAAGTTGCAAAATACTTGAAAGAGAAGTCTGTGCCGGATGCTATAGTTACTCTAATTTCTGAAGATTTGCATGTATGGAAGCACTTAATTGTTGCTTTAACAAGGAGTTGGAAGAAATGTGGATTATTGATACAGGGCCAACAACTCATATACCTCAAATCTAAATTTCCTACATACTAAAATTGAACTTACCAGATGGCACAACCAGAAAAGTGAGTTACATTAGCACATATGTAAATAATTGATTCTAACCTAAAGTGAATTTTGACTTCATTTATTTGTTATTTTCTTTATTTTAGGAAAATGTTTTTCTAGAGAATGATAAGTGTAGGATTAAATGCAATCTTGAAATTTATTATTTGTAAAAGAGGCTTTCAAATTTGATAAGTTGACAAGTTCTGTAAATTGATAGCCATAATGTTTAAAATTTAACAGTATTTGGAAATTCAAAAAGGAATATGCAGAGAAACTTAGTTTGTAAGTTTATTTACATGAAAAATTTAAAATTTTTCACTATTTTATTATTTAATCCAAAATTTTAAAAATTATAAGATTGTTCAAAATTGTAAATTTATTGCAATTATATATAAGTTTAAAACTTGAATTAGGGATAGTGTATTTTATTGATTTGACAATGCCACGTGTATTATTCTACTATGCTAATACAATATGTAGATAAAGATTTTTTATATAAAAATTTTAAAATTTTTTATTATTTTACAACTTAATCCAAATATTTAAAGTTGATGTATTCAATTCAAAATCTCTAAATTTATTTTTTTTCATTCCATTTATGCCGGTATAAAGCATAACAACTTTTAACTTCTTTCTATTTACTACTAGTTTGATAAGCCATTGCGTCCATTGACGAGAGTCATTGTCAAGAATAGGAAATGCTTAGACTAATAATTTTTGTTGCTATACTAGTAATTCTGCCGCTACAGTTATTTATTTGTTGTAATTACAATTATTTTATTTATTATTTTTAGTGTCTAAATTGCTGAGTCAATTAGCAGTTATCAAAATTTGGCAATAAAATCTCATAAGTGCCGATTATGGGCATTAGAATAGGATTAAGTTGTTACTTTCCTTTTCCTATTAAATTCCATATATTTGCAGTAGTATTCATGAAATGAAAAACATACAAACTTTCTATTTCTTTATCAAATTTCTTTGGCTTTGATTGGTACCTAACATTGGTATCAGAGCTATTATTAAGATTTTCTTTTTCTTTTCCTCTTTATAGGAACCAACAAAGAGAGAATAAAAAATCTGAAAGTTGGCTTAGGCTAGCTCCAAGACAACCTATTGAGAATGGAACGGGGACTTAGTGAGGAAGTGCAGTAAATTAAAGCAGCCATCACTAAATTCTCTGAACTTTTCCTTCCTAACAAAGACACGTCCAGCAGTGCAAATGACCAAAGTAGCCAAAATCGCACTCACCAGGATGAATCCAGAGAAGGAGCAAACCCATTTTATTCTGCGAAATTGGCAAAATTGGATTTTTCAAAGTATTCCGGAGATGACCCAACTGAATGGTTCACAAGAGTGGATCAATTTTTTGAATATCAAGGCACCCCAAATTCGGAAAAGGTGTCCTTAGCTTCTTATCACCTTCGAGGGGAAGCGAATGAATGGTGGCAGTGGCTTCGCAGAACACACGCCGAAGCAAGAACGATGATTACATAGGAAATCTTTTTTGAAGAATTGTGGTCCCGCTTTGGATCCACCGATTGCGAAGATTTTGACAAATCCCTATCAAAAATTCGCCAAATCGGACTCTTAGAGATTATCAACGGGAGTTCGAAAGGCTGGGCAACAGGGTTAAGGGGTGGACTCAAAAAGCGCCGGTGGGAACGTTTATGGGAGGCCTTAAACCCGAAATTGCAGAAGGGATACGAATGTTAGGTCCCAATCAAAGCCAAAAAAAATTGATAAAGAATAGGAAGTTTGTATGTTATTCATTTCATGAATACTGTTGCAAATACATGGAATTTAATAGGAAAAGGAAAGCAACAACTTAATCCTATTCTAATGGCCCATAATCGGCACTTATGAGATTTTATTGCCAAGTTTTGCGAACGGCTAATTGACTCAGAAATTTAGATACTAAAAATAATAAATAAAACAATTGTAATTGCAACAAATAAATAACAGTAGCAACAGAACTACTAGTATAGCAACAGAACTATTAGTCCAAGTATTTCCTATTCTTGACAATGACTCTCGTCGATCGATACAATGGCTTATCATAGTTCCACAAAAATTACAACATGTCTCGTATTGAATGGTTTCTTAGTTTCTAAATATTTTGTCAGGTGTCCATCAAAATAAAATTTTACTATATTTATTATAAAAAACCATTTCAATATAACAAAAAAATAGAAATTATGTTGTTGTTATTTACAATTATATTATTAATCTTCAGTTATTGGTATAATAAGTCAACATTTAAAGGAACCAGCACAAATATTGTATTAATAGTAGATATGATTAAAATCCAAAAGAATTAAGAAAACTATAACTAAAAATATAAAAAGAAATCTTGTTATGATTTCTTGCACCAAACAAATATGGGAATAAAGTATAATAATAGCTTTTAAAAATTTAGTAGTAAAAGATATATTTACGGATTTTGAATTGAATTATATCAACCTTTAAAATTTTGGATTAAATTGTAAAATAATTAAAAAATTTTAAATTTTTTTATATTAACGGTATTTATTTATGAAACTTATGAGTATAATAAAATAATTTGCATACACACTCTTTCCGATTGAAGTTTTAAAATCGAATATAATTGCAATACAATTTACGATTTTGGATACTTTTACTTGCTTTTAAAGCTGTGAAGTAAAGTATAAAATAATAAAAAAATTAAATTATAAAATAATAAAAATTTTAAAATTTTCATGTAAATAGTTCTATTTGTAATTAAAATTCTGACTTGGAATTCTTTGTGAAATAAACTATTTTTTTTTGAAAAAATAAATCTGTCAAATCTTAAATCAAGTTGTAAAAGAAATTTGCTAAAAAATTGATTCGCATGATCGCCATTTTTCGGTGGATGTTCATGGCACACAGATGCGAAGGGATAATGTCGGTTCAAGTATGCATGGGGTTGATCAGGATGGGTTTGCAATGCAAGGTGATAGCGATGGTGTTTTACAGTTACCTGTACAAGGTGCTTCTCTTCATTCTTGGACTGATGTTCTGATCTCTTCCTTCAAGCGTCGACATCAGAGTACTGCTCCTGGCTGTACATCTCGCGATCCTGGTGCCAGTAATTCTAATCTCCCAGTTGTCGCAAATGGGCCAAAAAAATAGGGTAGTGGCAGGTTCAAAAGAACGAAGGATTTGGTTGCTGCCAAACATCCCAATTGCATTTTTCTAATGGAAACAATGGTAACGGAATCTAAGATAGAAGCCGTTAAGAGGGCTCTTGGCTTTCATGGTCATTTTGTGGTTGATCCAGTAGGGCATGGAGGTGGTCTAGCTTTGCTATGGCGCCATAAGCATGTTGTTCAGTTGCTTGGTTTTCGCACTAGTATGTACAAAAATTTTATTCTACAGTTTATTTCTCTAACTTGTTTGAAATGAAGAATTTCGTAGGAATTTATTAATTAATTTCTTTTTTAATAATTCTCTTGTTTGGAAGGAAAGAATTCAATTTCTTTTAATTGTAAATTTTCATTTTAAAAGAGATGGAATTTTTACATTATTTTATAAGAATTCATTTGAAAGTAGCTGGTTGCATATAACTCAAACAATACACTCTTTCTGTCTCATAATTTTTATTTATTTTACTTTTTTATATATATCAAGAAAGATAATTTTTTTTATTAACTTTTCAATTATATATATTTTAAAACTATTAAATTTTATTAAATATTAATAAGTGTTTTGAAAAATTTTTTAAAAATAAAATAAAATAAAATAAAAAATAGATAGTAATTTAGAAGCGACCAATAAAAATTATGTGACGGAAGAAAATAATAAATTTAATGTAATATTTGCTCAATAATAACAATAACAATAATATTACACAATCTATCTATCCATAACATGCTTATATGCTATGGAGAGAGGAAGAACGACATCTCTCCTGTTTCTTTGTAACTCATAAAATTCTACCAAAAAGTTATTAATAGGGAGACCCCATCTCCCCATTTATTAGACAAATGAAAAATCTCATGTGCTTCCCTACCATGATGATCTTAATTTATCTTAAAACGAACCCATCTCAACCTGTTTGTCTATAATTTCTTTACCCAGAGATTGACTCCATGTTCTGGTTTTATGACTAAGTTAAAAATAGGGGAATGGACATATCTAGGAGAGATGGTGAAAGAGAAGTTGGACAAAATGAGAGCTAACACTATCTTGAGTTCAACAATGGCCAAGTTCTGTCCGAGACATACCCGAGGTCCGACACCAAATGGCATGTAAAAGAATGGATACTTGCAAACGCCTGCTATTCCATTTGCAAACCTCTCAGGGTTGAACTTGTAAGAATCTGATCCCCATATCTCAGGATCTGTATGCAATAGCAATACTGTGGTCCAAATGTTCACTCCTTTGGGAACATTAATGTTTCCTAATTTCATGTCCTTTAAGGCCTCCCTTGCTATCACTGGGACTGGTGGATAAAGTCGCAGCGTTTCATGAATCACCGCGTTAAGCTGCATGGCAAACACCAAGATTTCAAATCAGTCCTGTTGAGAGTTTTGACAAGCTAGAGATTATGTACTATCTCATTGTACTGAGTGTACTAAACCAATAATATTAAGACATGTAACTAAAAAAATAAAAACTACCCAATAAACTCACACCCTTACTAAAAAAGTGATACTTACATGGAGGTGGAAATTTAATTTCAATTTATTAAATTTTAATTTTTTGGTTATTTGTCCTAATACTATTGGTTTGATGTTCTGCCTCAAACATGAAGAAATAGTACACCTAGAGTATTTAATAATTTGCCCTGACAAGCCTTTCATTGCAAGAACTAAGAACTTTTATGATAAATTGTTATACCAGTTTCATCTTGCGAATCATATCAGAATCTAGCATGCTGCCTCCACAAATTTCCAGAACTTCTGCACGGACACGATCCTGCCATTCTTGATTTATTGCCAACAACATGAGGCACCATGAAGCTGAAACTGTAGTGGTCTCCCACCCAGCCATGTATACGTTCTTGCAATTATCAACTATGAATCTGTCTGTTTCTTCTCTACTCAGATTGCTATTTTTGGCTCCTTCAAGGATCATCTGCAATAAATCCTTCTCATCTGCAGCTTCTTGTCTCTCCTTCACTACCTTCAGTATCAAATTGCGGATTTCTTTCTCTAATGCCCATGCTTCTCTATTACTTTTTGTGGGGAGATATCTGAGGAAAGTTCATCTTTGTAAATTAAAATAAATAAAAAATTCTTGCTATAGATGCTGCGATTGAATTCAGTTTTTCTTTTAATAAAGAATTCAAGCTGACCTCATTCCAGGAATCCCAACGGCTAGATCTTTCTTGGACGAAGCCTTCAGGAGATCTTTTAGTTTCAGGAAAATCTTTTCTCCTTTGTAATAATTGCTTCCAAAACAAGCTCTTGAGATAACATCTGCAGAGAAACTTCCGAGGCCTTCATCAACTTTGATATCTGCCATTCCACCATCTCTCTCAATCATGCTCTTCCATGAATTTAACAATGCATTGGCAGACTCAGTTATCAGGTTCACCATTCCCTGCAAAAGCTTTAATATCAAATACTTGGCCACAAGATGGTTGATTCTATTAATAAATACCTTGATCTTTTCCATGTACAATTCAGGAGCAATAATCTTCCTCTGATGTGACCAGAAAGCTCCATTTGATGCTACAATCCCCTGACCAAGCAAAGGACCAAGATCATCAAGTTGAAGCGAAGTTTTCCCCAAGTCCAAGGATACACACGTTGTGAACTCTTTCACCAACTCAGGTTGGTGCAAGTTTACTATTTGTAAGTTCCCCAGGGAATATACAAACACTTGACCTGAAAATTTAAACAGGAAAATTAATCAAATGGTTCAAAATGAAAAGTGTGTGAATTTTTTTTTTTTTTTCTAAATAATACGTGCAGATTGCAGATGATAGATATACCATATTCCTTGAACCATTGCTCAAAAAATGGAAAAGTAAGAGCAGCACAGTTATGGGTGAGAGGTGGATCATTGTTCTTCTCAATGGAGGAGAGACTCTTCATAATCTCTCTTATATTTCCAAGAAGAAAAGTAGGTGGAGGTCCATTGATGCCTTGCTTCTTCAACATGGAACGAAGCCTGTTTGGTTTCGCAACCAATCCATTGTAAAGTCTGACTACCACTCCAAGAAACACGATAACCAAAAATGGAAATGCTATCTTTTTGTCCAATTGAAATTCCATGGCTATAGTTCAAGAATATCATTAAAGCCAAGGAGTTATTTATAAAGGTAGTATGGGAGGGGGAATTCCTCCATGCGGAGGCAGCCTGAATTTTAATTTTTAAATCAGAATATATTGAATATAAGCTCGTTTTTAATATAATGCTCCATTTAGGATCTAAAAAGAAATTATGAAGTTAATTTTTTTAATCTTCTAACTAAACAAAAATTTAATAAATTAGAATTATTTTTATGAAATATAATTTTAGTTAAATTATAATAAATTTAACATAATAATTATAAAAAATTTAAATTTATTAAATATATATTTTACTTCTACCATCAATAAACACTACATTAATAAATATTTTAACTTTTTAAATATAAATATTATATTTTCATACTTAATCTGATAATAAATATATCTGAATAAATTTAAAAAATCTCATTCAATCCATTCAATTTCATTTTTTAAAAAATATATATATAAATAATGTATTAACTCCATTTATATAAATATTGTATTTGTCATAATATATATCTAACATATATTAATAAAAATATAATAAATTTTATATTTAAAATTTTAAATTAATATTATAATTTCTCCGGATGCATATACATCCAGAGCAGCATCGAGGTGGGTTAGCTCTCAGACCGGCACCGAATGCGATGCTTGACCAACAGGAAAAAAAAAAAATACTCAATTAAAATTAAAAGACTAAAAAACTTATTGGACGCACAAAGCACAAAGTGTAAATACGAAATTTTCTTGCCAATTTAAAAAGGAAAAAAAAAATTTCGTGCTTTTGTTCACAAATTAATATTAATATGAAATATTTTATTTTCTCATATAACTCATTAATATTTTTAAAATATTAGTTTAATTATGAAAAAATAAAAATAACATTTTATATTTTTTATTTTAATTAAATATTATAAAAGGCAATTTAAATTTATTATTTTAATTATATATTTTTTAATATTTATTGGAAAGTAGAGAAAAATACATTTAAATTATTATTTTACTTTATACGTTAAAATTATGGCTTCTCTAACAGAGATTTCGTCTTTGTTGGTTACAAAGACTTGTTCTATTCTCGAGACTTCTGATGAGATGGTATGTGTCAAGTCTTGGAGCATGTTTTCCATCTTTTCTCAATTCCGTCAAGATCTCTTCCTAGAATAATCCGTACTAATAAGATTTTTTTAGAAATATATAAAAAGATAAAATTTAAAATCTTCAAATTTGATTTACTCATATCCATTTATGTGAGTGCAATATAATTTTATATTATAATTCTAAATATTAAAAAATTTTATATATTAATATTTAATATATTTTATTATTAATATTTAAATTAAAAATATTACTGAATTTATATAATTTTAATATTATAAAATTAATATTATTATATAATTATATCCAGTACCATACATTTAGTATTATTCTGTGATTATATATGACTACATAAATTTAATTTTTATAATTTTAAATATTTATATTAATTAATTAATTAAATTATTTATTTTTTTAATTAATTATTTAATTCAGTGCTTTGTACATATATTTAATAATATGATAATATTATAATTTTAAATATTTTTTTACAATTTTTCTTTTTATTAATTTTTATAATGTTTGTATATATTAAAAATAATAAAATATATAAAATATAACAATTACGTATCCATAAATATATAATTGGTAAATAAATTTATAATTAGTATTATCTAATTATAATATTATTATAATAATATATTAAAATTAATAAAATATATTATAAAAATTTATTATAATATAAATAACATTATTAAATTACTATAATATAAAAATAATATATTAATTAATTAATATAATTATAATATTTTAATAATTAAAAAAATTAAAAAAAAAATAAATCATGGCTTGGCTCTTTATAAAAAGGGCTAGGAACTGATTTGCCCGCCACCTAGTAGTCAAATTTTAAATTTATAAATATTTAATCATTATTTTTAATTCTAAATTAAAAAAAACCCTACGTCCAGCTTCCATACTATATTGAATTATTAAATAATTATTTATAAAAGCACAATTCTCTATTTAAAAATCAAAATTAAGATCTTTAGCATATGAATAAAATAAGATAGATCTCATCTCTCTTAATTAAAAATATTGAATTGTATTAAATTTGAATTTTGAATATAGAATATTTTGAAATTTAAAAAAAAATTATTGTACGTTTTTAATATTTTTTCGTTACGAATTAAAATTTTGTGGATGATATACAGAAAAGGAACAAAATGATTGAAATTGAAATAAGCATGGTAATAATTGAAGAGTGGGATCCAAATTTATGGTTGACAGCAACCCCAGTGGTTAGCAGTTGGAATAAAGGGGTCTTGAATGAATCTGTATCTTAGGAATTGAATAATAATACTAAAATATCGGTGGTTGGTTTTGCAATAAAATGAGGACAGACACCCAACATTTATCATTAGAAACTACCAAAGTGCTTAGTTTGGTCTAAATATAAGGCCATCTCATATTAAAATGACTTTAATAGACATTGGTTTTGGACATAATAGTAAAATTTCAGCTGTGGTAATGTATTTGTCATCACATGCTCAAAGGCCACCTTGTATGAGGAGTGGTTGTAGATGTGCTAGTTCAGACGTATTTATTTCAGTTGAGGTTGAGGTAACGAGAAAAATATTTATTATATTTATGGTATATTTAGAATTTAAATATTTAAAATTTTATGTGAATTTTATCGTTATTTTTTATTTTATATTTATATAAATTCAATTTAAATAAAAATTATTTGATGGAATTAATTACATTGAAATTGGAATTGACATCCAGTTGAAAAGCTCAAGAAATCTTTTATAGTAGTATTTAACTACACGATGATACGGCATAATTAATTTTAAATTTTATGATAAATTTAAATTAAATTTTATTTTTATTATATAGACCTATAATAACTTTTTAAAAATATAATTTTAAGACGTATAATTTTTGAAAAATATAATAAGTGTCGAATGGCTTAGATAAAAATTTTATCATTTAAAAATTAATTTTATATTTTAATTATTTTTTTACATATTTTTATTATTTTATATATGAGAATTTTTTTATTATAAATACTATTTTCTTACCTATTTGATAATTAATGACATTATATTTAAAATTGGAATTGACATTCAGTTGAAAAGCTCAAGAAATCTTTTATAGTTGTATTTAACACGATGATACAAACAATTAATTTTGAATTTTATAATAAATTTGGATCAGATTTAATTTTTATTATCGATATTTGATATAAATCCACAATAATTTTTTAAAAAAATAATTTCAATATGTGTGAATTTTAAAAATATAATAAATATCGAAAGGTTCTAATTTCTGACGAAATCTAATCAGTTTTATATCACATGAATTACAATTAAATAATTTCAATTTCTGACGGAATTTAATCAGTTTTATATCACGTGAATTACAATTAAATAATCCCTTTCTAGACCTATATGGATAAGTAGGGAAAATCTTTTCTGTGATTGAGAATCGTGGTCCATAACATGAACATCAAATATCTATTTTTTGCTTCGATGTGGCGATGGACGTCAAATTTGAAAGAAAAAAAAAATTATAAAATAATATTCAACTTGTATAACAATTCTCAAATTTTAAGAAAATTCAAAGTTTTAGTAATTTACAAAAACAAAAGGGACTAATTAAAAAAAAAATTATTTTAATTTTAATATAAATGTGATATAAATAAATATAAAAGAGTTTAGTATATAAAAATTTTAATTAATATAAAACTATCTAATCAAAATAATTGAGTAAGGATAATAGATAAATTTAAATGGTTGATTTTGATTATAATTTCAAAACTAAATTAATATTAGTTTTTAAAAAAATTAGGTGAGCATTTAATCAAAGAGATTAAAATTTTCTAACCTCTATAAAATTAACAACACTAAGAAATCTTAATTCTAGTAATCCCGTAAGAAAGTGGAAATGGTACTTGAATATATGTTTGGTTTATTTATTTATTTATTTTCGTCGTTAGTGTATTCATCATTTTTGAAATGTAATGTCATGAATGATATTATTTTATTTTAATTAGTTTAATGGTTAAAACTCTTTAATTTGGGTCAAAAATCTAAAAAAAAATTAATACAACTAAATTATTTAGATTTTTTTCTTATAATCAATGATCAATAATATTAGTCTATACATATCAATATCAAGATTAGCAAGGACGAAAGGACCACTCAACGTAGAGCCAAAAAGGATAGTAGGCGGGCGAATTTTCACGGGTATCCGATCCGCTCAAATCTTATTAAGATGGATTTGGATTTTTACAAAACGGATTTGGACGGATTTGGATTTAAAAAATTTTACTCGTCTCGGTTTAGGTAGGATTCGGGGTTAGGTGATCGGATACCGTTATCCGAATCCGGTTAGCTATACTAATAAAACTAACTCTAATCCCTAATTCCTTTTATCATTTTACTCGAGTCTGCTTTCCTCTCTCTGTCGGCGTCTCTCTCTCCCGCTTCCCTTTCCATAATTTCCAATCGAGGCCTCTCTCCCCCACTTCACTGACGACTGCCGGCAGTCCAGTCGGCACCTGCGACGTTTCCTTCCTCTCCCCAGCGACGATAAATCTTCTCTCTTCCCAGTCAGCGATATCTCATTCTCTCTCTCCAGTCGGCGACATCTCCCACTTCCTAGTCAACGCCTCTCTCCCCCACTTCACTGACGAGTGCCAGCAGTCCAGTCGGCACCGACGACGTCTCCTTTCTCTCCGCAGTCGACGATAAATCTTCTCTCTCCCCAGTCAACGATATCTCCTTCTCTCTCCAGTGTGGCGACAGAAACAACTCTTCCCTCTCTCCAGTCTGCATTGGCGACATCTTCTCCTCTCTCCCCAGTCGATGACATACATCTACTCTTTTCAATTGACGCTTTTCTCCCCACTTCAATGCTCCTTTGACTGGAGCATCGGCGACATCTCCTTTGACTGGAACTCTTTTCAGGTTTACAATCAAATTTTTTGTCATTAAATTGAAGTAAAAAAATCGAATTCGGATATTATGCGGGTATTGTTAAACGGATTTGGAACGAGTATGGATAATAAAATTAAAATACTAAACGAATTTGGGACGAGTTCAGAAATTTTACATATAATCGTATTCGGGTTTAAATACTCTCAATTTTGCAGGTGCGCTATCCATTGCCATTCCTAGAGCCAAGAGAGCCACCAGCTTCCTGAAATTTTTAAATTTTTCTAGGGATATTAGTGTAAATTTACATTAATATCCTCGAAACCTAAATTCTTTTCCCCTTCATTTTTTTTTCTCACTTCTACAGCACCCTCAACCTCCCAATTTCTTCCTCTCTCAATTTTAATTCACAAATTTCATTTTAATTCATAAATTTTATTTCTTCACAACCCACTGTCTAGCATTCATCTTCTTTCCATTATCCATCTTCTTCTCTTCTTCAAGGTGAGTTATTTTTTCATTTTCTCATTTTATATATATTTTTTTCACATTATTATTTATGATTAAGAATTATTTTATATTTTTATTTATTTTATTATTATTTATTTCACTTAATTATTAATAACATTGTTATGGATAATAATTTAATCTACTTAAAATTAAAAAAATTGTGTAAATTTTAAATATTATTTTTATGGATAATAATTTAATCTAATCAAAATTAGTAAAATAGTATAAATTTTAAATAATATTTTTATGGGTAATAATTTAATCAACTCAAAATTGAAAATATTTTGTAAATATTAAATATTATTTTTATTGATAATAATTTAGTGTAATAAAAATTTAAAAAATTATGTAAATATTAAATATAGCAATTGGACAAGGTTCAATAAAGAGACTATGAGATACTCATTTCTCATTGTAATATATTAATTAATTTGATACATTTATTTTCATATGATTGATGTTCGTGAGTGCATCGGTGAAAATAGGAATGATGATCTACAAATGGGTGGTGCCGGTTTGGTGAAATGACGGAGAAGATGAGTCAGATGGTGTCGCGAGATTGATAAAGAGCAGAGATGATGCCGTGGGATTTAATAAACGAGCGATGGAGAGGAGAAAGAGAAGAAAAGAAAAGCGATGTCGAGGATGCGATGACGTCGGAAAGGGGTTTCTGCGAGGAGAGGAGGAGCCGTCGGCTATTGTGGGCTGAATATCGGGGTGAGGATGGTTGTGTCGTGGAGGCGGAGAGAAAAATGGTTGCGGGGATTGAAGGTGAAGGAGATCGATTCTGGCGGGGAGCAGGCATCGGGTCCAAGGGAGAGAATGGGTGTCCATTTCGTGAGGGAGGAGAGGGCTCCTTTCTCGGTCTGGATGAAACGGTTGCCGTTTTTAAGAGGGAAACAGAAGGAGCTTATTTTCATCCAGATTCCTTCAAATTGGAGAGAATGATAGAAGTAGAAAATAGTTTTTTCTTATTCAATGATTTTTGAATAAAATATATAAAAAATACATAAAATGTTTTTTATATTTTCAAATTTATTTTTAAAAAATATAAAAAGAAAAAATTTAAAAATATGATACATTATAAAATTTAATAATTACCGTGGGATACGCGGATGAAAAATTTTAATTCAATAATAATTTTGTGGTAATATAAAAAAATTAAACGTGAAGCGGATGAATTGGTTATTAAATTCTGGGGTCACCAGATCTGTTCCCTTCATAGAACCTTGTTGCGCCATACGCATGGATATAAATATTTTTTAAATATTTTTTAGGAATGAATATAAATAAATAGAGAAATTTATAATTTAATACGTAGATATTGTTATTATTAATAAATCAGTCTCTATATTTTAAAATATTTATAAAAATATTTTTATATTTTCTCTCTGTCAACAAAATAGTTTTTTCGTCATCATTTCCATTAAAAATAAATAAAGGATGAGAGAAAAAATTTTTAAAATTCAATTTTACTCCCAAATAAATTATTTTATTTCATTGAATATTGCTATTATTAACAAGTTAATTTCTACATTTTTATAAATTTATTTAAACGTTCTTATATTTTATCATATCTATTAAAACGTTTTTATCATTTCTTTCCATAAACGAAATAGTTCCTTCTCATCGATTTTTTCCATCAACGAAATAATATTTCTCTACATTTTTAAAAATTTATTAAAATGTTCTTATCTTTTCTCATATCTATTAAAACGTTCTTATCGTTTATTTCTGTCAACGAAATAGTCTCTCCTCCTCAAAAAAGAAGAAAAAAAAGACGAGAATGATGATGACGATGAAGGAGAAGAAAAAGAAAAAAGAAGAAGAAAAAGAATAAGAAAGAGAAAAAGAAGATGAAAGAATCGTCTGTTACTCCTCCTCTTTAAAAGAGAAGAATAAAAGGAAGAATCGAAGTAAAATCAAAGAAGAAGAATAAGAAAAAAAAGAAGAATAAAAAAACGAAAAAGAAGAGAAAGAATCGATAAAAAAGGAAAAACAAATGAGGAAGAGAAGAAAAAGAGAGAAGGTAATTTAATTTCTTATTATATTTTTAACTGCAAAAATAGTCGGAAGGATTATTTATTGATAGAGATAAAAGATATTGATGTTTTAATAAGTTTTTAAAAATATAAGAATTAATTTATTAATAATAATAATAATCAAAAATTAAATTATAAATCTATTAAATAAATATTATTAATTATAATATTTCTAACATAACGTACAGTAATATTAAGTAAAAAAGTGCAATTGCATGCATGTGCTGAATTTATGTACCTAGAAAATTGTGATGGAAAAGAAAAGAAAGTTATACTCTGTATAAGGAAATTTATGCTTGTCTGTTTATTCAAAGGAAATTACGGCAAGTTACAAGAATACTGACACCCAATAAGGAAATTGTACTATAACAAAATAAAAATATTGTTACCATCTTTTATTTATAAATGATGGATAATTTTATTATTAATATTTTAAATAATTAATAATTTATTTTATTTATATTTTTTTATAATTTTTTATTGTTTCTTTATTTTTTTGTGGTGTTAGTTGTTATATGAATTTTTTAATTCTTATTTCTAATGTGTTTAGATAATGTACTTATTAATCATATTTATTTAATACACAATTTACTTTCATTAAAGTTTTTTACACTCCTCTAGTAGAAAAATTAAGATCCATTTATCATAAAATTGTATTTTTTTTCATATTAATAGAACTTATTAAACTAAACTTAACAAATACATATTTACATCTGTTAAAAAAATTGTTATTTTATTAATATGGTAAGCATTAAAAATGCGGTTATATTTTTTTAAAAAATATAATGATTTATTAATTATTTACTTTTTTTATTAGAATTATTAATATTCGATTAATTTAATTTAAAATTAAATTGAATTAAATAAATTAAAAATTAAAATTTTAATATTTATAAAAATCAAACTGAATTAATTTTAAAAAGAAATTAATTTAAATTAAATTAGTCTGACTTAATCCGATTCGATTTGGTTGGTTAAACTTTTTAATGAGTTTTCTATATTTTACATTTTATTTTTAAAATTTTAAAAATTTAATTAAAATATTTTAATTTTAAATATAATATTATTTTTTTATAATAAAATAATATATTACTGCACATTAATCAATTCGATTTGATTTTATTAATTTTTTATTATTTAAAATAAAAAAATAAAAAATTAATAAAATTTTCGATTTGAATTTCTCATTTAAACTGAAAAATGTTCGCTATTAATTAATAGTGATCCACCATATAAATGTGTCAATTTATAAATGATTTACTATTTCATGTAGACTGTCCAATATGAAATAGCCAATTTAATTAAAAAGTACTAAAATAAAAATTAAAAATTGAAAAATGAAATTAAAATTAATTTTGCTTTCTTCATTTTTTTTTTACTTATTAACAATTAAAGTTAAAATTAAGATACTAATTTAATTAAGATAAATGAAACTATTAAAAGGTGAATATATTTAATAAAAATCCTTAATAATAAATTTGATTAAAATCTATCAAGTAAAACTCCAATTGCCATGATTAAAGACACAATCATTGGATTGTACCTCTAGTCGCTGATCAAAGAATTCAAACCAAGAAAAAAGTGGATGACGCCTCCTTCACATCTGTACAAATACATGCATGAGACTTACGTTAGAGATTTTTCAAAATGTCGTCAAAACCTTTTAGAGTTAGTTAGCAAGCATCCATGCAATACCAACCAGAGGAACATATGCACTCTTTGTGGACCAATCCAACACGAAAATTTACTCAATATAGGACTAGGTTGGCCATTAGAATTACTGTGTATGGCATCATAAACCGACTTTAACGTGAAGCCACTAGATTTGGACACTTTCCATGAGACTAAATCTTCTCCATGGCTAGGTTGAAGGGCATTAAAGCACTAATATGTGCAAGAATTTCATATAGCAGTTGTTGCTCTAAGTGATTCCAATACCAACTCCCATTAGGTTGAACATTGTTGGCTACAGAGAACTCAAATTCAGTTTCAGAAACCACGACTATGTCAACAAAACAAAGCTTTTAATAATAATATAAATTTCATATAATATTGGGTCAACAACAACAATAATAAGAACACCACAAAATCCATCCACAACATGATTCATATGGTAGGGAGAGTGAAGGAACGAAATCTCTCCTGTTTCTTTGTAACTTGCTTTGCAGAAAATTCTACCAATAAGTTACTAATATGGAGACCCCATCTCCCCATTTATTAGACAAATGAAAAACCTCATGTGCATCCTTAACATCATGATGCTACTTGTCTCTTTATCTTAAAACAAACCCATTTCATCAGGTTTATCTACAACTTCTTTACCAAGAGATTGACTCCATGTGATCTGGTTTTACAACTAAGTTGAAAATAGGGGAATGGACATATCTAGGAGAGATGGTGAAAGAGAAGTTGGACAAAATGAGAGCTAATAATATCTTGAGTTCAACAGTGGCAAAGTGCTGTCCAAGACATACCCGAGGTCCGGCACCAAATGGCATGTAAGAGAATGGATACTTGCAAGCGCCTGCTATTCCATTTGCAAACCTCTCAGGGTTGAACTTATAAGAATCTGATCCCCATATCTCAGGATCTGTATGCAATAGCGATACCATAGTCCAGATGTTCACTCCCTTGGGAACATTAATGTTTCCCAATTTCATGTCCTTTAAGGCCTCCCTTGCTATTAATGGAACTGGTGTATAAAGTCGCAGCGTTTCATGAATCACCATGTGAAGCTGCATGGCAAAGACCAAGATTTTAAATTAGCATTTTCAGAATTCTGGCAAGCCTTTCATTGTGAGAAACTAAGAACTTCTATGATAAATTGTTATACCAGTTTCATCTTGCGAATCATATCATAATCTGGCATGCTGCCTCCACAAATCTCAAGAACCTCTGCACGGACACGATCCTGCCATTCTTGATTTACTCCCAACAACATGAGGCACCATGAAGCTGAAACTGCAGTGGTCTCCCACCCAGCCATGTATATGTTCTTGCAATTATCAACTATGAATCTGTCTGTTTCTTCTCTACTCAAATTACTATTTTTGGCTCCTTCAAGGATCATCTGCAATAAATCCTTCTCATCTGCAGCTTCTTGTCTCTCCTTCACTACCTTCAATATCAAATTGCGGATTTCTTTCTCTAATGCCCATGCTTTTCTATTGCTTTTTGTAGGGAGATATCTGAGGAAAGTTCATTACCTCTGTCAGTTAAAATAAATAAAAGATTCTTTCCATAGATTCTGCGATTGAATTCAGTATTTCTTTCAATAAAGAATTCAAGCTGACCTCATTCCAGGAATCCCAACGGCTAGATCTTTCTTGGACGAAGCCTTCAGGAGATCTCTTAGATTCAGGAAAATCTGTTCTCCTTTGGAATAATTGCTTCCAAAACAGGCTCTTGAGATAACATCTGCAGAGAAACTTCCGAGGCCTTCGTCAACTTTGATGTATGCCATTATTCCACCATCTCTCTCAATCATACTCTTCCATGAATTTACCAATGCAATGGCAGACTCAGTTATCAGGTTCACCATTCCCTGCAAAAGGTTCAAATGAAGATCTTGTATATCAAAATGCTTGACCACAACCAAAATAGCAATATCATCAATACCTTGATCTTTTCCATGTATAATTCAGGAGCAATGATCTTCCTCTGATGTGACCAGAAAGCTCCATCTGATGCTACGATCCCCTGACCAAGCAAAGGACCAAGATCATTAAGTTGAACCGAAGTTTTCCCCAAGTCCAAGGATACACACGTTGTGAACTCTTTCACCAACTCAAGTTGGTGCAAGTTTACTATTTGTACGTTCCCCAGGGAATATACAAACACTTGACCTGAAAATTTAAACAGAAAACTTGATCAAATGGTTCAAAATGAAAAGTGTGTGAATTTTTTCTTTTTAAAAAATAATAATAGGTGCAGATTGCAGAGATGATATACATACCATATTTTTATTAAATTTAATAAATAAAAATTAAATAAAAGCAATTTAAATTTAATAAATAAAAATTATATTTTTATTAAATTTAATATTATTTAAATTCTAATAAGTTTAATATAATTATATAGAATTTAAACTTATTAAATATATATTTTGCTACTATTAAGGATAAATATTACATTAACGAGTATTTTACTCTTTAAATATAAATATTACATTGTAAATATTATATTTATCACTGTATATTCCTGAGTAATAACATATATTGATAAAAATAGAGTAAATTTAAATAACTATTTATAAAAACATAATTTTCTAACTAAAACATAAAATTTAATACATTTAAAAGTTGAGATAAGATAGCATGTGCTTCTGCTTTAACTAAATGTATCGAATTTAAATTTTAATATAAAATGTCTTTAAAATTTGAAAAAAATACTATGCCTTTAATGGATCCACCTAACACAAATTCAAATTAATCATACTATAAAAGGAAAAAAAAAAAGACAAAGATTGAGGATTGAAATATGCATGGCAAGAATTTAAGAATGTTATTTATGGTTGACAGCAATTACCCCCCATTACTAAATTACCCCCCATTATTTTCCCTTCTTCTTCTTCTTCTTCTTCTTCTTCTTCATTACTAAATTACCCCCCATTATTTTCCCTTCTTCTTCTTCTTCTTCATTACTAAATTACCCCCCATTATTTTCCCTTCTTCTTCTTCTTCTTCATTACTAAATTACCCCCCATTATTTTCCCTTCTTCTTCTTCTTCTTCTTCTTCTTCTTCTTCTTCTTCTTCTTCTTCTTCTTCTTCTTCTTCTTCTTCTTCTTCTTCTTCTTCTTCTTCTTCTTCTTCTTCTTCTTCTTCTTCTTCTTCTTCTTCTTCTTCTTCTTCTTCTTCTTCTTCTTCTTCTTCTTCTTCTCTTCTTCTTCTTCTTCTTCTTCTTCTTCTTCTTCTTCTTCTTCTTCTTCTTCTTCTTCTTCTTCTTCTTCTTCTTCTTCTTCTTCTTCTTCTTCTTCTTCTTCTTCTTCTTCTTCTTCTTCTTCTTCTCCTTCTTCTTCTTCTTCTTCTTCTTCTTCTTCTTCTTCTTCTTCTTCTTCTTCTTCTTCTTCTTCTTCTTCTTCTTCTTCTTCTTCTTCTTCTTCTTCTTCTTCTTCTTCTTCTTCTTCTTCTTCTTCTTCTTCTTCTTCTTCTTCTTCTTCTTCTTCTTCTTCTTCTTCTTCTTCTTCTTCTTCTTCTTCTTCTTCTTCTTCTTCTTCTTCTTCTTCTTCTTCTTCTTCTTCTTCTTCTTCTTCTTCTTCTTCTTCTTCTTCTTCTTCTTCTTCTTCTTCTTCTTCTTCTTCTTCTTCTTCTTCTTCTTCTTCTTCTTCTTCTTCTTCTTCTTCTTCTTCTTCTTCTTCTTCTTCTTCTTCTTCTTCTTCTTCTTCTTCTTCTTCTTCTTCTTCTTCTTCTTCTTCTTCTTCTTCTTCTTCTTCTTCTTCTTCTTCTTCTTCTTCTTCTTCTTTCTTCTTCTTCTTCTTCTTCTTCTTCTTCTTCTTCTTCTTCTTCTTCTTCTTCTTCTTCTTCTTCTTCTTCTTCTTCTTCTTCTTCTTCTTCTTCTTCTTCTTCTTCTTCTTCTTCTTCTTCTTCTTCTTCTTCTTCTTCTTCTTCTTCTTCTTCTTCTTCTTCTTCTTCTTCTTCTTCTTCTTCTTCTTCTTCTTCTTCTTCTTCTTCTTCTTCTTCTTCTTCTTCTTCTTCTTCTTCTTAGAAGGAGGGGGAGGAGAAGGAGGAAGAGGAGGAAAGAAAAGATAGGGACTATTTTATTGACAAAAAGAAACGATAAGGACATTTTAATAGACGTGAGAAAAGATAGGGACTATTTTGTTGACAAAAAGAAACGATAAGAATGTTTTAATAGATTTCTAAAAATATAGGGAGGGATGATTTCGTTGACGGAAAGAAACGATGAGTAGGAACTATTTCGTTGACGGAAAGAAACAATAAGGACGTTTTAATAGATATAACAAAAGATAGAGACTATTTCATTGACAGAAAGAAATGATAAGAACGTTTTAATAGATATGAAAAAAGATAAAAATGTTTTAATAGATTTTTGAAAATGTAAGGACTAACTTATTAATAATAACAATATCCAAGTACTAAATAAAAGATTTTATTTGAGTGTAAAATTAGATTTTAAAAAATTTCTCTCATCCTTTATCTAATTTTAACGAAAAAGAGGACGGAAGGACTATTTCGTTGACGGAAAGAAAATATAAGGACGTTTTAATAGGTTTCTAAAAATACAGGGACTGACTTGTTAATAATGACAATATTCAAGGATTAAATTATAAATCTCTCTAATAATAATAATAGTAAATCGGTGGTTGGCTTTGCATTAAAAAGAAGTTCATGAGGGCATACTACATTTATGAAGCGAAATTATTTCAAGAACTACTACATAAATAAAATATTGCGAGTTAAATCAATTTATTAATATAAATTTAAATTTTTATAAAGTTTCTGTATAACTTAACCTATTATCCATATAAATACTATTTAATTTTATTTATATTAATTTTTTTTAAAAATAATTTATTAAACTCATTAAATAATCTAACTATTATTTATAATATTTTTTTAATTTAAATTTATTTTCATAAATTAAAAGTTTAATATATAATTTCAATCACATAAATATAAATAAATAAAAATAACTATCACTTTATAATAATAAAAGGTAAGTGTATAAAAATAAATTAAATAATAAATAAATACTTATTTTATAAGTGATTTGAAAAAAAAGGAAAAAAAATTAAAAAAATAGGATTGTTGATGTAAAAATAGTATTTAGGATGTGATTTTATTTATGAGATAATTATTGTCAAGTTATTTTTAAAAAATTATTAGTTTGTCTCTATATTAAAATCATTCAAATAGAATGTCTCTATAAAGTTAAATTATTTAATAATTTATTAAAATAATCGTTAATCACTTTAATATGTTTTAACCTCATTAGCAAGACTAAATAGTATATATATTTAAATTTAGATATACTAAATAATATGTATATTTAAAATTATATAGAGTAAATAATATAAATATTTAAGATAAATTAATTGATTTTTTTAAAAAGGATTAAAGAATTTAATTTTATAAAATATAAAGGTATTTTAATCGTATTATTTTTAAATAAGGACAAATTAATAATTTAGGGACTTAATAATAATTTTATTTATTTATTTAAAATTAAGAAAAAATTATCTAAATATACCTAAATAATCTTAAAAAGTTCAGGGGCCAAAGGTCCACGGCCCTAGTGTACATCCGAGTCCCTGATCAACATATACCTTCCGTTTTGAAATAAAGAATTTCGTAAGAATTGAGTTGTTTGGAATGAAAAAGTTGAATTATTTTTATCTTATTATTTTTTTTTAATTTTAAAAATTAAATTCTTAAATGATTTTATAAGAATTCAATTTAAAAATAATAAGTCTTAATTAATTATTCGATTCCTATAAATACATATATAACAAGATCGACCAGATAAAATAACTTATTAAAATAGGTATAATACACCAAATGTAGATTCATAGGCCGAAACTATAACAGTAGAACTTTGTGCATTTACTCTATGGATTTATATTAGATGCAGTCTAATAAATATTTTCCTTTTTTATATGCCTTACGTTCAAAGTTGTACTACAGCGAAATTTGATATTAATTGTGTGGTTTGTCATGGAATAGTGTAGCTCCTGATTGGATTACTTGTGCTCTTAATTCTTCTTCTTAGTGAATGGTGCAGCTCCTGATGTTGGCCCTTCAACATGGAACTCAGGTCAAAATCTAAGCCAATTCATCCTTTTGCAACGGCTGGCCATAATCAGGGGATATATGGGCATGAGTAAGACATAGATAGTAAAATTTCAGCAGTGATTGCGGATATAGTGATGTATTTGTGATCATATGCTCAAAAGCCACCTTGCATGGGCAGTGGCAGTGTGTATATACTTGCTTAGGAGGGATTTAATTCACTTCAGCTTGATGTACCTAATGGCATTTTACTTCAAATTGGCATTGGCATTCGGTTGGGTTTCACTTTCCATTCTTTCGTATAAAGTATTTGAACCTTAATCCTTTGACATGATTGATTTTATAAAAAAATAATTTAAATAAATTTTTATAAAATGACATAAGATTTCAATATTTTTTAAAATGAATTCATTCTAAATAAGAGAAATATTAGAAAACAAATAATTGAATTCTTACAAAATTTCTTGATATCAAACCAAGGACAAAAGCTTGAGAATTTTTAACAAAGGACAAAAGCTTGAGAATTTTTGTCCTTGCAGTGGGTTATGAACAAGTTACAACTAGATAGTCCTTTTCGATTGCAATATAAATTTCTCTTCACTTTATCCTTTGCCTTGAAAAAAAAAAAAGAAAAAACCTCTGCAAAGGATGTTTTTTTTAATTATTTTTTTAAAAATTATGTTGCTCTGGTGGATAGGCGTCGAACCCATTAATTAAAATTGATTCCCTTTTCTAATTCAATAATTCTTATATGCAGAGTAAATGAGTATCGATCCTATACAGACTTTAAATTTATTTAATTTAAATGACGAGTGAAGAAAAAAATATTGTTTAAAACAAAAGAGAAAAGAAAAAAATTTCTATTGAAAATTTGATTTCAAGAAAACTTAAAAAGAAATAAAATAAGTGTAATACCCGGCTAGACTCCGGTATCGGAATTTCTACCGTTCGGTGGAATCTCGGATGTCGGAAGCCTCTGGTAGGGTAGAAACATGTTTTCATAAAATGTTTTAATGTATTTCATGATTTTAAGTAAAAGGAAATGAGTTTTTGCATGAAAACAACCTTGGAGGAAAACTCAGGTTCGGCCGCCGAACATGCATGCATTTCGGGAGTGCTTTAGGCCCCCGAAAGCATAAGTGAGGGAAGTCCAGGTTCGGCCGCCGAACATGGCATGCATGCGGAGGCACTTTCGGCTCCTGAACGTGGCCTGGCCAGCCACCTATAAAGGGGTCCCTTAGCAGAAAACGGGCGAGTTTTTCTCCCCATTTTCAGCCAAGGTGAGCTCTCCGCCATCCCTCACCGGTTTTGGGTTCCTTCCTTCAAATCTTTCTCGATTTTCATTAGTTTTACCCTTGTTTTGAAGATTTTGAGCTTTTGAGCAAGTTTTGGAGCTTGGAGGTTCAAGGAACTCTCTCTCTCCCATTTTCAGAGCTAGGGTTGTCCACCTTTCGATCTTGAAGAGGTAAGAGCCGATCTTGAGCTTATGGCATGTTTTAAGTAAGTTTTAAATAGATCTATGGGGTAGAATGCATGTTTAGCTCATGGTTAGGTTTATGGGTTTATGTTATGTTTTTGGACTATGTGGATGCTTGATGTGTTGTAGATGGGGTTTAAGATAGTTTGATGCCCCTAGGAACTTGTATGCTTGAGTATGTATGTTGTAGATTAGGAAAATGCATGTTTGGTTGGTTTTGGGAGGCAAATGTGCATGAGGAACCAAGTTTCTGCCCTTTGGCAGAAACCAGGTTCGACAGCCGAAGGACTTTCGGCCGCCGAACTTGCCTGGGAGGCAAGCCTTTCGGCTGCCGAAGCCTGCCCCCGAAAGAGGACTTTCGTCTCTGGAGGGCAGTTTCGGCCGCCGAAAGTGCCGCCGAACATGCACGAGTTTCGTCTCTGTCTGGGAGTTTCGACCGCCGAAGGTGCCGCCAAACCTGCCTGACTTTCGGCTCTGGAGGGACTTTCGGCCGCCGAACCTGCCGCCGAAAGTGCCCTGTCCAGCCTTCCTTTGCATGTTTTTCTATGATTGTTTCTCGATGTTTTAGGGGGGTTTTTAGGGAGTAGTTTAGAGTTATGTTCATGTATATTTGGTCCCTCATTTGAGTCCACCTGTGTAGGTTCGGACCCGAGGAACCGAGGACCCCAGCAGTGAGTCAGCTGCTCCAGTGTCTGGTCAGAGCTATCCAGAGGTGAGTGAAATAACTCATTACGTTTTGAAAGCAAATAAATGGACATTTTAGCATGATTCACGCATCATTAATGCCATGAGATATACTAGGTTGTTGCATTAGAATTCACGAATATGTTGCATTGCATACTCTACTGTTGTTGTTGTGGATGAATGTTGGATGATCCATAGCCCTCGATCTATGATGTGACGATGTGATATGTACGGTACGGAATGTAAGACCAGTGGGACCCATTCTATGTTCGCTGGCACTATGCAAGAGAAAGACCAGGACCCATTCTACGTTCTGGCACATTGGAATGTTATGTTATGCCATGTAAGAGAATGACCAAGACCCATTCTATGTTCTGGCACAGTTGGACTATGTAGAGGACTATTGGTGACGACTTCATCCTTGATGTGATTAGCTGTGATGTGATGCATTCCATGTTATCATATGTTTTGAATGTTCTATTACTCTGCTCACTGGGCTCTAGTAGCTCACCCCTCTCCCTAATTCCCCAGGTTTGCAGGTACAGGGTAGACCAGGAGGTCCGCAAGAGTAATGAAGTCATGTGTTTGTAATAGATAGAGTGTGGACATGATAAATTGTAAAATGATGTAAAGTTATGAATAGTAATGCATGTAATGATATTGAGGATTAGAGATTGTGCTTGACCCAATGTGTAAGGTATCCCTTTTTATACATGATCTTAGATGTTTGTGATGTTTATGTAAACCAACTCATCATATATTGTATCGCCCATTGGGGCATTGATGAGATCCCACAGAGGGGTCATGGTTATGATTATGACTATGTACAGTGCATGCACAGGTTGAGTTTGGTGTATGAATGAAAGTAAAAGTTTTAAATTTTTATGTATGTTGTCGATCATGTATGGGATTAAGCAGGTTCACAGGATGTATGTTAGGCTTGCTACGGGTCCCGGCGGCCTTAAGCCGACCTGGATCCTAGTGCCGGTAGCGGTCCGATTTTCGGGTCGTTACAGAATGGTATCAGAGCCCTAGGTTCATAGGATCGGACCTAAAGTGTCGGGCTCATAGATGTTTTGGAAGGTCAAGCACAATAGGAAAGATCATGTCCACTAGGATAGGATGTTGAGTCCTGTCTTGTATGATGATGTGAAATGCCATGATTATATACATGTGCATTGATGCTATGATATGAATGATATATATGTGATGCGGGTTCATGTGTTTCCACATGAACCATATGATGCTAATGTTTGTGTGATGTGTACTGTTTTTAGAAAACAGGATGAGAGGAACCCGTCGATCTGCAAGATTGACTGGAGTACCACCTGAGGATGAGGGCACGAGCGCCCGTCCTCCTGCATTGCTTAGGGCAATGTCATGTAGATCAAACAGAGAAAGAGTGTCAAGGGGCCCTAGAAGGTCTTTTGATGCTAGCAGAAGGGGGACTGATAGAGGAGGAAGTTCTTCAGATGTGAGGGAGGTTATGGAAGAGGACCAGAGGAGGGATGGGAATCTGGATGTCAGCATGGCGGAAGAAGGGACAGGGGAGTCACAGGGAGGCGCTCAGGCCTCGGGGTATGGTTTTCCACCCCATTATCCACCCTTCCCACAGGGTTCAGGGTATTCGATGGGAGGCACATCAGATTATTCCAGCTTTAACCCCTACCCTACCTACATGCCTTATCCACCTTTCTATCCACCTTACACACAGTACCCAGCTTATCCACCCTCACCCTTCTATCCTAACCCGGCAAACCCCACCTCGGGGAATGCTGCACCCCCACCTCCACCACCTACAGAACCAGCAGCCCCAGTTACTCAACCTTCTAGGCCTAGCTCAGCCGGTGGGAGCAAAGTAAAGATGACAGATTACCTTAAGCTGGATGCTCCCAAATACAAGTCGGGGGATGATCCCTTTGAGTACCTGAGAGTAGTGAAGACAATAACTGATGAGCTAGGGGCAGATGACAGCAGGGCCATTCAGATGGTAGGGTTCACCTTAAAGTGCAAAAAGGCACGGGAATGGTTCAAGTGTTATGTGGACCCGAGACTAGACGGCATGACATGGGAGGAATTTGCGAATGAGTTTGCTGGATGGGCTTTTCCAGACAGTTCTAGAGAACTGAAGATGATTGAGTTTGAGCAGCTGAGGCAGACAGAACACATGAGTGTAGAGGAGTACACGGATAAATTCTTGGAGCTATTGCCTTTTTCAGGGCAAGCTCTAGATACATATTCGAAGAAAGCCAAGAGATATGTTATGAAACTGCATTCTAGGTACTCCTCTTTGATTTAGTCAGTTGAGAGGGAAAGTTTCCACACTGTGGTGGATATGGTCCGAAGGATGGAGGCTAGTGCTATAGTTGAGGGGTCAGTGAAGCAGTCAGTGACCCAGTCTTCAGGGGTTAAGACCCTAGGCAGAGGAGGGCCAGGTCCCTCTTCTCAGAGCTCAGGTAACAAGAGGTGGAACAACACCACCAAGAAGCCGAAGAAGAACAAGTTCTGGAGTAAGTTGAAATCCGGTCTAGGATTAGGCGGTGGCTCGAGCTCAGGCTCAGATGGTACAGAATGCCTAAGGTGTGGGAGGCCACACAAGGGAGTGTGTCGGGCTGGGACTAATGCATGTTTCAGATGTGGACAGGAGGGACACATGGCTCGGGAGTGTCCTAGAGCACCTTTTATGGGCCAGCCCCAGCAGACAGCTTCTGGTAGTGTGGCACAGCCAGCAGCTCCAGCCACGACTCAGGGCAGTGGCAGAGGTAGAGGGAGAGGGGCAGCCTCTTCTTCTGGTTCCCGAGGTGAAGGTCCATCAGCCCTAGCCAGGATCTTCACCATGACTCAGCAGGAGGCTAACACATCCAACACCGTGGTGTCAGGTAATCTCGTCATTGGGTGTTCTGATGTGTATGCATTAATAGACCCAGGTGCATCTCATTCTTTTATTGCTCAGAGAGCCGTTGAGAGGTTGGGTCTGATAGTCTCTGGGTTAGAGTGTCCCCTATGGGTCAGTGGACCCAAGTGTGACCCGTCAGTGGCAGAGTCAGTCTGCCAGTACAGTCCAGTTTTTGTTGAGGGAAGATGCCTCTCCGCCGACCTTGTGGTTCTAGATTTGACAGACTTTGACGTCATTCTAGGGATGGATTGGCTATCTACCCATGGTGCTACCTTGGACTGCAGAGACAAGGTAGTCAGGTTCAGAGATCAGAACGGGTCAGAGGTCGTCTTCAGAGGAGACAAGAGGGGTACACCTAGAGGTCTGATATCAGCTCTTCAGGCTCGTAGGTTGCTTAGGAAGGGATGTCAGGGGTTTTTGGCTCATGTGAGAGAGCTAGATAGTCAGGTCAGGGAGCCAGCCTCGGTGCCAGTTGTCAGAGAATTTCAGGATGTTTTTCCAGACGAGCTTCCAGGTTTACCACCTGTTAGGGAGATAGAGTTCGAGATAGAGTTGATGCCTGGAACTAGACCGATCTCTATCCCTCCCTACAGGATGGCCCCAGCCGAGTTGAAGGAATTGAAAGAACAGTTGCAAGAGCTGGTAGAAAAGGGCTTCATCCGACAGAGTACCTCACCTTGGGGTGCTCCAGTCTTGTTTGTAAGGAAGAAGGATGGATCCCTTAGACTTTGTATCGACTACAGGCAGTTGAACAAAGTCACTACCAAGAATAGGTACCCTCTGCCAAGGATCGATGATCTATTCGACCAACTAGTAGGAGCGGGTTATTTCTCCAAAATAGATCTGAGATCTAGGTACCATCAGCTGAGGATAAGAGAAGAAGATTTGCCAAAGACAGCTTTCAGGACCATATATGGGCATTTTGAGTTCCTTGTAATGCCGTTCGGGTTAACCAACGCCCCTGCAACATTCATGGATCTCATGAACAGAGTGTTTAGCCAATACCTGGATCACTTTGTTATTGTCTTCATAGATGATATCTTAGTGTATTCCAGGAATGCAGAGGAGCATGCCCATCATCTGAGGTTAGTTCTGCAGACCTTGAGGGAACATGGCTTGTATGCCAAGTTCTCTAAGTGTGAGTTCTGGCTGAGGAGCATTTCATTCTTGGGGCATGTAGTGTCAGGAAATGGGATAGAGGTGGACCCCAAGAAGATAGAAGCTGTGGCTAACTGGCCTAGACCCACTTCAGTGACAGAGATTAGAAGTTTCTTGGGTTTGGCAGGTTACTACAGGAGGTTCGTTCAGGACTTCTCAAAAATTGCAGCTCCTCTGACCAGACTAACCAGGAAGAATCAGAAGTTTGTGTGGACTGACCAGTGCGAAGAGAGTTTTGAAGAGCTTAAGAAGAGGTTAACGTCAGCACCAGTGTTAGCTTTGCCAGCTAGCAATGAGGATTTCACAGTTTTCTGTGATGCATCCCGAGTGGGCTTGGGTTGTGTGTTAATGCAGAATGAAAGGGTGATTGCTTATGCTTCTAGGCAGCTGAAGAAGCATGAGTTGAATTACCCCACACATGACCTGGAGATGGCAGCAGTAATCTTTGCACTCAAGATGTGGAGGCACTACCTCTATGGGGTTAAATGTGAGATCTTCACAGATCATAAGAGCCTACAGTACATCCTGAGTCAAAGAGATTTGAACTTGAGACAGAGAAGATGGGTGGAGCTGCTGAGTGACTATGATTGCAAGATTCAGTACCATCCGGGTAAGGCGAATGTTGTGGCAGACGCCTTAAGCCGGAAATCACTCGGCAGTTTATCCCACATATCGGCAGAGAGGAAGCCAGTGGTGAAGGAGTTTTACAAGCTCATTGAGGAAGGTCTACAGTTGGAGTTGTCTGGTACAGGTGCTTTGGTAGCCCAGATGAGAGTGGCACCCGTGTTTCTGGAGCAGGTGGCTCAGAAACAGCATGAGGACCCAGAGTTAGTGAAGATTGCCAGGACTGTTCAGTCAGGCAAAGATAGTGAATTCAGATTTGACAGCAAAGGGATCCTCCACTATGGGAGCAGACTATGTGTACCAGATGACATAGGGCTAAAAGGAGACATTATGAGAGAGGCTCATAATGCAAGATATAGCGTTCACCCCGGAGCCACCAAGATGTATCAAGATCTGAAGAAGGTTTATTGGTGGCCAGCTATGAAGAAAGAAGTGGCACAGTTTGTGTCAGCCTGCGAAGTGTGTCAGAGGGTGAAGCTGGAACATCAGAAGCCGGCTGGAATGCTTAACCCGCTACCTATTCCAGAGTGGAAATGGGAGAATATAGCTATGGACTTCGTAGTGGGGTTACCGGCGGCGTCCAACAGATTGGACTCCATATGGGTGATTGTGGACAGACTCACCAAATCTGCTCACTTCATCCCTGTCAGGAGTGGCTATTCTGTGGACAAGTTGGCGCAGGTGTATGTCGATGAGATCGTCAGACTGCATGGGGTTCCTGTTTCGATAGTGTCCGATAGAGGGCCCCAGTTCACCTCTAGATTTTGGCGGAGTCTGCAGAACGCCATGGGTACCAGGTTGGATTTTAGCACTGCTTTCCATCCACAGACGGACGGACAATCAGAAAGGACCATCTAGACAATAGAGGATATGCTCAGAATGTGTGTGCTGGACTTTGGCGGTTCTTGGAGGCAGCATCTACCTTTGGTGGAGTTTGCCTACAATAACAGCCATCATGCTAGCATCGGGATGGCTCCATATGAAGCTTTGTATGGGAGGAAGTGCAGATCACCTGTTTGCTGGGAAGAAGTTGGAGAAAAGGCCTTGGCAGGGCCTGAGCTAGTAGAGATTACTAGCAGGGTAGTACCCATAATCAGAGAAAGAATCAAGACTGCTGCAAGCAGACAGAAGAGTTATGCAGACATCCACAGAAGACAGGTAGACTTTCAGGAGGGGGATCTGGTATTGCTCAAGGTGTCTCCTATGAAAGGAGTGGTTCGCTTTGGGAAGAAAGGTAAACTAGCTCCACGATACATCGGACCCTTTGAAATCTTGCAAAAGATTGGGAATGTGTCGTACAAGCTGGATTTACCTGCTTCTATGGAAAGAATCCATCCGGTTTTCCATGTTTTCATGTTGAGGAAGTTTGTGTCAGATCCAGGCAAGGTTCTTAGTGAGCCTGATGTGGAGATCCAAGAGGATCTCACTTATGTTGAGCAGCCAGTACGGATCATATACACCCAGATCACGAAGCTGAGAAATAAGGAAATCCCAATGGTGAAAGTCCTGTGGAACCACCACAATTTGGAAGAATGCACTTGGGAGACACGGGAGTCCATGCTCCAGCAATACCCTTATCTTTTCTAAGGTTAGTTCCTTGTGAGTTCTTGTGCTTGTATGTATGTTTTGTTTATGCCATGCTATGTGTTAGTTGGTGAACATTCGGGGACGAATGTTCTTAAGGGGGGGAGAATGTAATACCCGGCTAGACTCCGGTATCGGAATTCCTACCGTCCGGTGGAATCTCGGATGTCGGAAGCCTCTGGTAGGGTAGAAACATGTTTTCATAAAATGTTTTAATGTATTTCATGATTTTAAGTAAAAGAAAATGAGTTTTTGCATGAAAACAACCTTGGAGGAAAACTCAGGTTCGGCCGCCGAACCTCAAGTTCGGCCGCCGAACATGCATGCACTTCGGGAGTGCTTTAGGCCCCCGAAAGCATAAATGAGGGAAGTCCAGGTTCGGCCGCCGAACCTCAAGTTCGGCCGCTAAACATGGCATGCATGCGAAGGCACTTTCGGCTCCCGAACGTGGCCTGGCCAGCCACCTATAAAGGGGTCCCTTAGCCGAAAACGGGCGAGTTTTTCTCCCCATTTTCAGCCAAGGTGAGCTCTCCGCCATCCCTCATCGGTTTTGGGTTCCTTCCTTCAAATCTTTCTCGATTTTTATTAGTTTTACCCTTGTTTTGAAGATTTTGAGCTTTTGAGCAAGTTTTGGAGCTTGGAGGTTCAAGGAACTCTCTCTCTCCCATTTTCAGAGCTAGGGTCGTCCACCTCTCGATCTTCAAGAGGTAAGAGCCGATCTTGAGCTTATGGCATATTTTAAGTAAGTTTTAAGTAGATCTATGGGGTAGAATGCATGTTTAGCTCATGGTTAGGTTTATGGGTTTATGTTATGTTTTTGGACTATGTGGATGCTTGATGTGTTGTAGATGGGGTTTAAGATAGTTTGATGCCCCTAGGAACTGGTATGCTTGAGTATGTATGTTGTAGATTAGGAAAATGCATGTTTGGTTGGTTTTGGGAGGCAAATGTGCATGAGGAACCAAGTTTCTGCCCTTTGGCAGAAACCAGGTTCGGCAGCCGAAGGACTTTCGGCCGCCGAACTTGCCTGGGAGGCAAGCCTTTCGGCTGCCGAAGCCTGCCCCCGAAAGAGGACTTTCGTCTTTGGAGGGCAGTTTCGGCCGCCGAAAGTGCCGCCGAACATGCACGAGTTTCATCTCTGTCTGGGAGTTTCGACCGCCGAAGGTGCCGCCAAACCTGCCTGACTTTCGGCTCTGGAGGGACTTTCGGCCGCCGAACCTGCCGCCGAAAGTGCCCTGTCCAGCCTTCCTTTGCATGTTTTTCTATGATTGTTTCTCGATGTTTTAGGGGGTTTTTAGGGAGTAGTTTAGAGTTATGTTCATGTATGTTTGGTCCCTCATTTGAGTCCACCTGTGTAGGTTCGGACCCGAGGAACCGAGGACCCCAGCAGTGAGTCAGCTACTCCAGTGTCTGGTCAGAGCTATCCAGAGGTGAGTGGAATAACTCATTACGTTTTGAAAGCAAATAAATGGACATTTTAGCATGATTCACGCATCATTAATGCCATGAGATATACTAGGTTGTTGCATTAGAATTTACGAATATGTTGCATTGCATACTCTATTGTTGTTGTTGTGGATGAATGTTGGATGATCCATAGCCCTCGATCTATGATGTGACGATGTGATATGTACGGTACGGAATGTAAGACCAGTGGGACCCATTCTACGTTCGCTGGCACTATGTAAGAGAAAGACCAGGACCCATTCTACGTTCTGGCACATTGGAATGTTATGTTATGCCATGTAAGAGAAAGACCAGGACCCATTCTACGTTCTGGCACAGTTGGACTATGTAGAGGACTAATGGTGACGACTTCATCCTTGATGTGATTAGCTGTGATGTGATGCATTGCATGTTATCATATGTTTTGAATGTTCTATTATTCTGCTCACTGGGCTCTAGTAGCTCACCCCTCTCCCTAATTCCCCAGGTTTGTAGGTACAGGGTAGACCAGGAGGTCCGCAAAAGTAATGAAGTCATGTGTTTGTAATAGATAGAGTGTGGACATGATAAATTGTAAAATGATGTAAAGTTATGAATAGTAATGCATGTAATGATATTGAGGATTAGAGATTGTGCTTGACCCAATGTGTAAGGTATCCCTTTTTATACATGATCTTAGATGTTTGTGATGTTTATGTAAACCAACTCATCATATATTGTATCGCCCATTGGGGCATTGATGAGATCCCACAGAGAGGTCATGGTTATGATTATGACTATGTACAGTGCATGCACATGTTGAGTTTGGTGTATGAATGAAAGTAAAAGTTTTAAATTTTTATGTATGTTGTCGATCATGTATGGGATTAAGCAGGTTCACAGGATGTATATTAGGCTTGCTACGGGTCCCGGCGGCCTTAAGCCGACCTGGATCCTAGCTCCGGTAGCGGTCCGATTTTCGGGTCGTTACAATAAGTGTGGTGGAATGATAAAATAAACAATTAATTTAAAAGCTTAATTAAAGGTAATCATAGTTGATAAGTTTAGTGTTTGATCAATGATTCCAAAGGTAATTCACTTAATTTTTCATTATTTGGTTATAGTGTTCAAACAAGTGTATCTCACCAATTCTTTTTTAATATTAAATTAATTCGCAAAGTGTTAAATTAATTTCTAATTAATTAACAATCTCAACAAGTGTGTAGATTTAATAATTAATTGTTTTAAGAAAAGAAGAACTGAAACTTGATTAATAATTGCAAGCGAATTATTTAAACCAAATCAATTAATTTCTTAATATAGATAGATATGCTAATTGCTATTTGTATTAACCTAATTAAATATTTATGTATTTACTTGAGTTAATTAGCAATATTGATAAGTTGCAAAACTCACCGCTTTTTCATATTAATTTTCATGACTTTGCTAGGATTTTGATATAAACAATTGGTTCTTACTTGGATTTTGATTTTGGAAAGATTTTAAGCTAAAAATAAGAAAAGGAATCAAAAGAGACTGTTTTAGAGCTATTTCTGACTAGAAGGTATAGTCTTGCTTAAGGCTGTGATCCAAGCTCGACAAACAAATTGTAGGATTTTTGTTATGCCAGCTGTACAGAGTTCAAAACTGTTTCAGATAGCTACAAATACAATCAGATCAGGATCATGATAAGAATCATAGTAGGAGTAGTAGATTTATTTTATCTTTTTCTTTTTAAATTTTTAATAGTTATCTTTTTATGTGGGAAAAACCTATATAAAGGCTACTCTAGAAGTAGAAAATCATCTCTTCTCATCATCTTTACACTCTCCTTTCGATTCCTCTTTAGCCGCACCCTAGTTCTCCTTTTATTTTTCTGCAATTTTTGTTATGAACCTTTGTTAGTTAAAAGTTAATTAACTTGAGATTTATTTAAAATTGTGAGATATGGTCTTAATTTCTATTTTCAAATTTTTATTTATTTTCGAGAAATACCATTTTCATTGTTGTCCTTTTAGGAATTCAAGAGACCTATCGAATCTCCTAGGAAGACAACATACTGCTAATTAGTCCAAGTAAATACGTAATTGTTTAATTGGATTAATACAAGTAGCAATTAGCATATTCGTTTATATTAAAAAATTAATTAATTTAGTTTAAATAATTCGCTTACTATTATTGATCAAGTTTAGGTTCTTTTTTCTTATAAAAGTTAATTAATTAAATCTATGCACTTGATAGAATTATTAATTAATTAGAAATTAATTTAAGCGCTACGCGGATTAATTTAATCTTAAGGAAGAATTAGTGGAATTCGCTTGTTTGAACACTATAACTAAACAATGGACAATTAAATAAACCATCTCTTGAATCAATGATCAATTGCAAGATTCTGAATTTTGATTACCTTCAGCTGAGTTTTTTAATTTGATTATTTATTTCATTGTACAATCGCATTATTTTCTTTAAGTTTTTTCTTTCTTTCTTAAAATCAACTTCTCCAATAGCAATTTTTTTCTTCTCTTTTTTTATTTTCAATATTTCTTCTTTTTCTCACTTGTCATAAGAATTAAATTTGAGGTCTCTATGGGGTCGATACTTATTTACTCTATCTACAAAATCTATTAAATCAAGAAAAGAGGAATCAATTTTAATTGATGGATTCAACACCCGCCAAATTTTGGTGCCGTTGTCGGGAACCTCTAACAATTTATTTTTATTTTTATGATCAAGTTTGAAAATAGTAGAATCCAGTTTGATTAAGAAATCAAGAAGACTGCAAAATGGTTGAGAAAAACAACTAAATTGCAAAAAGAAGCCAATTCGGAAGCCTCCCAACCACCTACCCAAACACCTCTACATGAGAACACCGAAGACTCCATGTCTTCAAGACCACCCGAACATACAGTTGAGTCCAAGGAAGAGAAATGATGGACGCAGCTGTTGTCGAAGAGAAAAATCTTTGCATTATATAACTAGTGTTAAACGCGGCCCTGGAATTGTGAACAAGTATGATTCACATGTTACCAAAATTTCAAGAATTGGAGAATGAAGACCCATATCGCTATCTGAAAGAATTTTACGTGGTTTGTTAAAGTATGAGACCACAGGAGATAACTGACGAATGAATCAGGTTAGCAGCCTTTCCTTTTACTATGATTGAATTTGCTAAAGATTGGCTTTAGTCTTTGCCCCCAGGTTCAATTACCACTTGGGTGCAAATTAGAGATTTATTTTTAGAAAGATTTTTTTCAGCAACTAAAGTTTCATCTATAAGAAAAGGAAATAAGTGGAATCAAACAAACAAAAAAAATGAAATGCTCCATGAATATTGAGAACATTATAAAAAATTGATTACAAGGTATCCAAAACATGGAATCACCCCAAAAAAACTCAACCTTCACATATGAAGTATTGTCACCACTAGAAAGAAGAATAATAGATGCTACTAATGGAGATGCTATTTCAAAAATGAAACCTGAAGAAGGTAAAATTTAATCTCAAAAATAGTTGCCAACTTTAGACAGTATGGCCAAGATGAGGACATTCTTAAGAATGCAAATGACACAGATATCGCATCTTTAGATTCTAAAATTTCACAACTTACCGCTGCAATGCAACAATTGGCTGTAGAAAATAAGGACTTATGGAATTTACAAAAAAGCCGACCATCCCACAGATATGTGTCCCACCCTTCAGGAAGATAAGCAATAGGTAAATACAATTAGAGGATTCAATGGATAACAAAGGAAGTATGATCCATTTTCGAATACGTACAATCCGGGATGGAGAGATCATCCGAACCTTAGCTATGGGAATAGACGACAATAATTTCAGCCAAGAGCAAATTATCAAGCTACAAAAGCAGGTATATCTCTAGAAGACATTGTGCAATTCTTGCTAATAGCACCCTTACTTTTCAATAGGAAACGAAGTCGAGCATACAAAATTTGGAGAACCAAGTGAGCCAACTTCCTATATCAATAAGTAAGTTGGAATCTCAAGGGAAACTGCCCTCCCAAATCGTGCCAAACCCAAAACAAAATGCAAGTGCAATTACACTACAAAGTGGAAAAGAATTGAAACTATAGGCTTGCCCAACGCAGTGTGACAGACCTGATGCCAGAAGCAGAATTGAAGATTCTAGCAGAGAACTAGCCCCAAAATTCAGAGGTAGAATAACCCCTAATTTAGGTAATACATCATCTTTTTTCCTGAAAGACTTGCTCAATCCAAAAGGGAAAAGGAAGAAAAAGACATCTTGTAGATTTTTCGCAAAGTGCAGGTAAACATACCCTTCTTGAAACTATAAAGAAAATACCCAGGTATGCAAAATTTTTAAAAGATCTTTGCAGCATGAAAAATAAAAGTAGGTGAGAATGTGTCAGCAGTGCTTCAAAGAAAAATTCCACAAAAATGTCAAGATAAAGGCATGTTTGCAATATCATGTAAAATTGATAACCTTAAAGTTAAGAAGGCAATGTGTGATTTAGGAGTTTTCATAAATGTTATGCCTCTATCTGTTTATTTGTCTTTGGATACAAGTCCTTTAAAATGAACAAGAGTCACACTCTAACTCGCCGATAGACCAATAGTATACTCTAAGGGTGTGTTGGAGGATATTTTGGTTCAAGTAGGAAAATTAATTTTTCCAGTAGACTTTTTCATCTTAGACATAGAAGATGAAAGTTCATCCAATTCCACCGATTTGTTGCTAGGGAGACCATTCCTTAGCATGACTAGAATGAAGATAGACGTGCATGAAGGCACGCTCATGATGGAGTTTGACGGAGAAGAGGTAAAATTGAATGTCTATGATATAATGAAGTATCCTGATGATAATTTTTCTCTTTGCAACATAGATATTGTTGATCCTCTCGCTCAAGAAGCATTTGAACTAAGCAAGGAAGACAAGTTGGAGGTAGTTCTAACCAAAAACTTGACCTTGCACTTCCTTGACAATAGCACATGTCAACTCAATGAGGAGATCGTAGAAACAGTATGCTCATTGGACACCTTGAGCCACAAGGCACTATAACTTGAGTTAAAAACACTTTCAGCTCATTTGAAATATGTATTTTTAAGGAGTAATAACACACTTTCGATCATAATCTCCTCCAAGTTGAATCCTTTAAAAGAAAAGAAGTTGATTTAGGTGTTGAATGAATACGAAGATGGAAGTGGTTGTAGAAGGGAAATTAATGAAGCCTAACATGCCACTGATAGCGGTTGTCGAAGCCGTAAAAAATAAACCTATTATCAATCAACAAATAACTTATAGATAGTGGCAATAGGGTCGAACCACTGGGATTTTGTAACAGCCCGGCCCTTTCACCGGCACTGTTATCGTTCACGACCCAAGGCTATCCCTCGCTGGCCTCTTGCCACCTCGGGCTTTCCACTGCCGTCGTGAACAGCTCTTAACATCCATTCACCCTCACGGGTTCCTGGCAGGATTTTTCCCCTTGGGTTCTCGCATCGCATCCTTCCCCAAGTGGATTTGGCCCATGGACTGCAGGGACAAGGTAGTCAGGTTCAGAGGTCAGGATGGGTCTGAGGTAGTCTTCAGAGGAGACAGGAGGGGTACACCTAGAGGTCTGATATCAGCTCTTCAGGCTCGTAGGTTGCTTAGGAAGGGATGTCAGGGGTATTTGGCTCATGTGAGAGAGCTTAGCAGTCAGGTTAGAGAGCCCGCCTCGGTGCAGGTGGTCAGAGAGTTTTTGGATGTGTTCCCAGATGAACTGCCAGGTTTACCACCTGCTAGGGAGATAGAGTTCGAGATAGAACTGATGCCTGGAACCCGAACGATCTCTATCCCTCCTTACAGGATGGCACCAGCAGAGTTGAAGGAATTGAAAGAACACTTGCAAGAGCTGGTAGACAAGGGCTTCATCCGACCGAGTACCTCACCCTGGGGAGCTCCAGTCTTGTTTGTCAGAAAGAAGGATGGATCCCTTAGACTTTGTATTGACTACAGGCAGTTGAACAAAGTCACTACCAAGAATAAGTACCCGTTGCCTAGGATCGACGATCTATTTGACCAGCTAGCCGGAGCAGGTTGTTTCTCCAAAATAGATCTGAGATTGGGGTACCATCAGCTAAGGATAAGGGAAGAAGATTTGCCGAAGACAGCTTTCAGGACCAGATATGGGCATTTTGAGTTTCTTGTAATGTCGTTCGGGTTAACCAACGCCCCTGCAGCATTCATGGATCTCATGAACAGAGTATTTAGCCAATACCTGGATCACTTTGTTATTGTCTTCATAGATGATATCTTAGTGTATTCCAGGAATGCAGAGGAGCATGCCCATCATCTGAGGTTGGTTCTACAGACCTTGAGGGAACATGGCTTGTATGCCAAGTTCTCTAAGTGTGAGTTCTGGCTGAGGAGCATTTCATTCTTGGGGCATGTGGTGTCAGAAAATGGGATAGAAGTGGACCCCAAGAAGACAGAAATTGTGGCTAACTGGCCTAGACCCACTTCAGTGACAGAAATTAGGAGTTTCTTGGGTTTGGCAGGTTACTACAGAAGGTTCGTTCAGGACTTCTCGAAAATAGCAGCTCCTTTGACCAGACTAACTAGGAAGAATCAGAAGTTTGTGTGGACCGACCAGTGCGAAGAGAGTTTTGAAGAGCTTAAGAAGAGGTTGACTTCAGCACCAGTGTTAGCTCTGCCATCTAGTGATGAGGACTTTACAGTCTTCTGTGATGCGTCCCGTGTGGGACTGGGTTGTGTACTATTGCAGAATGAGAGGGTGATTGCTTATGCTTCTAGGCAGCTGAAGAAGCATGAGTTGAATTACCCCACACATGACCTTGAGATGGCAGCAGTAATCTTTGCACTCAAGATGTGGAGGCACTACCTCTATGGGGTAAAATGTGAGATCTTTACAGATCATAAGAGCCTGCAGTACATCCTGAGTCAAAGAGATTTGAACTTGAGGCAGAGAAGGTGGGTAGAGCTGCTGAGTGATTATGATTGCAAGATTCAGTATCATCGGGTAAGGCGAACGTCGTGGCAGACGCCCTAAGCCGGAAGTCACTAGGCAGTCTATCCCACATCACGGCTGAGAGGAGACCAGTGGTAAAGGAGTTTTACAAGCTTATTGATGAAGGTCTATAGTTGGAGTTGTCTGGTACCGGTGCTTTAGTGGCCCAGATGAGAGTGACACCTGTGTTTCTGGAGCAGGTGGCTCAGAAACAGCATGAGGATCCAGAGTTAGTGAAGATTGCCAGGACTGCTCAGTCAGGCAAAGATAGTGAGTTCAGATTTGACAATAAGAGAATCCTCCGCAATGGGAGCAGACTTTGTGTACCAGATGACATAGGGCTAAAGGGAGACATTATGAGGGAGGCTCATAATGCAAGATACATCGTTCACCCCAGAGCCACCAAGATGTGTCAAGATCTGAGGAAAGTTTATTGGTGGCCAGCGATGAAGAAAGAAGTGGCACAGTTTGTGTCAGCCTGCGAAGTGTGTCAGAGGGTGAAGCTGGAACATCAGAAGCCGGCTGGAATGCTTAACCCGCTACCTATCCCAGAGTGGAAATGGGAGAATATAGCTATGGACTTAATAGTGGGGTTACCGGCGACGTCCAACAGATTGGACTCCATATGGGTGATTGTGGACAGACTCACCAAATCTGCTCACTTCATCCCTGTCAGGAGTGGCTATTTTGTGGACAAGTTGGCGCAGGTGTATGTTGATGAAATCGTCAGGCTGCATGGGATTCCTGTTTCAATAGTGTCCGATAGAGGGCCCCAGTTCACCTCCAGATTTTGGCAGAGTCTGCAGAACGCCATGGGTACCAGGTTGGAATTTAGCACTGCTTTCCATCCACAGACGGATGGACAATCAGAAAGGACCATCCACACCATAGTGGATATGCTTAGAATGTGTGTGCTGGACTTTGGCGGTTCTTGGAGGCAGCATCTACCCTTGGTGGAGTTTGCCTACAATAACAGCCATCATGCTAGCATCGGGATGGCCCCATATGAAGCTTTGTATGGAAAGAAGTGCAGATCACCTGTTTGCTGGGAAGAAGTTGGAGAAAAGGCCTTGGCAGGGCCTGAGCTAGTAGAGATTACCAGCAGGGTAGTACCCATAATCAGAGAAAGAATCAAGACTATTGCAAGTAGACAGAAGAGTTATGCAGACATCCGCAGAAGACAGGTAGAGTTTCAGGAGGGGGATCTGGTATTGCTCAAGGTGTCTCCAATGAAAGGAGTGGTTCGGTTCGGAAAGAAAGGTAAACTGGCTCCACGATACATCGGACCCTTTGAAGTCTTGCAAGGGATTGGGAATGTGTCGTACAAGCTGGATTTACCTACTTCAATGGAAAGAATCCATCTGGTTTTCCATGTTTCAATGTTGAGGAAGTTTGTGTCAGATCCGAGCAAGGTTCTTAGTGAGCCTGATGTGGAGGTCCAAGAGGATCTCACCTATGTTGAACAGCCAGTACGGATCATAGACACCCAGATCAGAAAGCTAAGAAACAAGGAAATCCCGATGGTGAAAGTCCTGTGGAACCACCATAATTTGGAAGAATGCACTTGGGAGACACGGGAGTCTATGCTCCAGCAATACCCTTATCTTTTCTAAGGTTAGTTCTTATATGTTTCATGTGTTTCATGTGTATGATATGTTGTATGCCTTGCATGTGCTAGTTGAGGAACATTCGGGGACGAATGTTCTTAAGGGGGGGAGAATGTAATACCCGGCTAGACTCCGGTATCGGAATTCCTACCGTCCGGTGGAATCTCGGATGTCGGAAGCCTCTAGTAGGGTAGAAACATGTTTTCTTAAAATGTTTTAATGTATTTCATGATTTTAAGTAAAAAGGAAATGAGTTTTTGCATGAAAACGACCTTGGAGGAAAACCCAGGTTCGGCCGCCAAACCCCAGGTTCGGCCGCCGAACCTCAAGTTCGGCCGCCGAACATGCAGGCATTTCGGGTGTGCTTTAGGCCCCCGAAGGCATAAGTGAGGGAAGTCTAGGTTCGGCCGCCAAACATGGCATGCATGCGGAGGCACGTTCAGCCCCCGAACGTGGCCTGGCCAGCCACTATAAAAGGGTCCCTTAGCCGAAAACGGGCGAGCTTTTCTCCCCATTTTCGGCCAAGGTGAGCTCTCCGCCGTCCCTCACCAATCTTTGAGTTCTTCCTTCAAATCTTTCACGATTTTCACAAGTTTTCATCTTGTTTTGAAGATTTTCAAGTTTTGAGCAAGTTTTGAGCTTGGAGACCCAAGGAAGTTGAAAATCTCCCATCTCCAAGATTAGGTCGTCTCTCTCTCGATCTTCAAGAGGTAAGAGCCGATCTTAAGCTCATTGCATGTTTTAAGTAAGTTTTATGAAGATCTATGGGGCAGAAGGCATGTTTAGCTTATGGTTAGGTTTATGAGTTTATGATGTGTTTTTTGAATAATGTGGCTTGCAAATGCATGATTGATGTGTTGTAGATGGGGTTTTAGATAGTTTGAAGCCCCTAGGAGCTTGTATGCTTGTGTATGTGTATTGTAGAATAGGTTTATGCATGTTTGGATGGAATGGGAGGCGTATATGCATAGAAGAGCTGAGTTTCTGCCACTAAGGGAGAAACCAGGTTCGGCAGCTGAAGGAACTTTCGGCCGCCGAACATGCTTGTGGAAGCAGCCTTCGGCTGCCGAAGCTTTCCCCCGAAAGGAGACTTTCGTCTCTGTCTGGGAGTTTCGGCCGCCGAAAGTGCCGCCGAACATGCATGAGTTTCGCCTCTGTCTGGGAGTTTCGGCCACCGAAGGTGCCGCCGAACCTGCCTGACTTTCGGCTCTGGAGGGACTTTCGGCCGCCGAACCTACCGCCGAAAGTGCCCTGTCCAGCCTTCCTTTGCATGTTCTTGCATGGATGTTTTGAGGTGTTTTAGAGGGTTTTTGGGGGATGTTTTCAGAGTCATGTTATAGTATGTTGGTCCCTCATTTGAGTCCACCTGTGTAGGTTCGGACCCGAGGAACCGAGGACCTCAGCAGTGAGTCAGCTGCTTCTGAGTCAGTAGAGCTTCAGCCAGAGGTGAGTAGAATAAACCTTTACGATTTAAAGCAAATAAATTATAAAGTTTTTAGCATGTTCATGCATCATGAATGCCATGTGATGAATTAGGTTGTTTGCATTAGACTTCACGAATATGTTGCATTGCATTTATGATGTTGATGTGGATTGGTTATTGGATGATCCTTTAGTCCTCATATGATATGATGATGTTATGGCATGATACGGTATGGAAGTCCAGGTTGTACCCATTCTACATCCCTGGCACGATGTAAGAGAAAGTCCAGGTTGTACCCATTCTACGTTCCTGGCACATTGGAATGCTATGTTATGTTATGTTAAGAGAAAGACCGGTTGACCCATTCTACGTCCCGGCACTTTGGAATGTAGAGGACTATTGGTGACAATACCATCCGAGATGTGATTTGTTGTGATGTGTTGCATTACATGATGGCATGAGAATTTAAATGTTGTTTTTCATTATTCTGCTCACTGGGCTCTAGTAGCTCACCCCTTTTCCCTAATCCCCCAGGATTGCAGGTACGGGCTAGACAGAGAAGTCAAGAAGAGTAAAGTCATATGTTTATAATAGATAGAAAGTGGACATGATACATTGTAAGATGATGTAAAGTTGAATAGTCATGTTATGTATAATGATATTGAGGATTAGAAGTTGTGCTTGACCCTATGGGTATTGTTATCCCCTTTATTACATGATCTCAGATGTTTTATGATGTAGATGTTAGCCAACTCAACACATGTATATCGCCCATTGGGGCATTAATGAGATCCCAAAGAGGGGTCAATGTTTACAGTATGTTTATGTTCAGTGCATGCAGGTTGAGTTTGGTGTATGAGAGAATGTATGAAGGAAAAGTTTTAATTTTTATGTATGATTGTTGATCATGTATGGGATTAAACAGGTTTACAGGTTACATGTCAGGCTTGCTACGGTCCCGGCGGCCTTAAGCCGATCTGGATCCTAGCGCCGGTAGCGGTCCGATTTTCGGGTCGTTATAGATTTGACACTAAGGATCTTCCTAATAATGACTTGGGCAAATCAATAACAAAAGTAAAATAAAAAAGGGAGTTTTGTTTTGATGATAGTGAACTAAACTTAAAACTAAGTGGTAAAAGAAAGCAATAATTAAAAAGATGAGTAAATCAATGGTAAAAGGAATCTAGTTGAAGTATGGATCTATTTCAATTTTTAGAATTGATCATTGATTCTTTGATACTCCTATTTATTTCAATAAATTAGTTTAGGTTATAGAAGACGCTTCTCATAACCAAATTCCTCTTTAGTTTTAGTTTCACTAGGAAACGTTCGCTAATCAAGCACTAGTCAACAAGTTGCCAAGGAACGTCCTTGAAGTTTTTTACTTTTCAACCGTTGACTGCATTAAGACATAGAGAAACTCAATTTGCCAACCGCGTGGTCAAGTTTAGATTATGCAACCAATTGTACTTGTATTCAAACAATCTAAGCAATTACGGACCCAAATTATTCAAACTAACAATATATTACTTATGCAATTAAAAGCAACAGGCCTTAATTGATTCTAATAGCAAAGCAATAATAGCATGAAGAACAAGTTGCATGAATATTAAAAAATAGAAGTTTAACAATGGAGTTTCAAATCTCCCAATTCATCATAAACTGAAATTTCTCCAACTTCAACTAGATAGAAAGATGTTTAGCCACTCATGGAGGACAAAGAACACAAAAAGAAAGAAGAAAAGGGGAGAAAAGTTGCTGCCGAAAATCTGAAGATATCTTGCTGGTTGGTTGCTGTCCCTTTTTATAGGTGAGGAGTCCTAATCCTTCCTGGAGTTGGAATCCTACTTGATGGTCTTTTAATTCCTCCTTTGTCTTTGTATTTTATCATGAATAAAACTCCTTTGGTGAATGATTTTCTTTGGTATGGCTTTTGGAGTTGTCATAGGATTAGTCTTGTGGTATTTGAAGTAAGATAGGACTCCAACACTTTTAAAATTATGAATTTCCTTCTTTTCCCGCGCTACTGTAATTTGCTGGAGACAGTCGATTGGGTCAGTTGATTTGGGCAAATCGCTTGCCCAAATCATTTCTGCAAGTCAATTCCAATTTTTTGCTTCAGCTTTCTGCAAGTGATTTGGCCAAATCGATTTTCCAGCTTTTTCTGTAAAATTTCTCCAAGTTTCCATTTTCTTCCTTTTTTGCAAAAATATCATAAAAACATAAATTAAACTAGAAAAATGCATATTTAAATAGTAATAATGATAATAAAAATGTGGCTACATTATGCTTGATCAGCCACTAAAGTCTAGTTTAGGACAATAAACAAGGGTGCTGCTTGGGAGGCAACCCAAGGTGACAGGCTTGCCCAAGCCTGTCCATGACCAAGAGCTTTTATTTCTCTTTTAATTTTTGTTCTTTTATTTTTTTTTCATTGTCTTCTACCTTAGAGCAGATTATATTTTCTGGACAGGTCTAATAGAGATCATATATAGCCTTCAATGGTTATTTGAGTGGTAAATTATTTGCTTTGTCTTATAACTGCTCTAAGATAATTTTATTTTATTTTTATTATTTTAGTTATTTACTGCTTATTTTTATTATAAAAACCCTAAACACCTTATTTTCTTTTCTTTTCTTTTCTCTTCTTCTCTCCCACATCGTCAGCTCTCTCTCTCTCTTAACTCTCCTCTCTTTTGTAGGAACTGTGATGGTGAAGCACGAACGCACTAAGGACTAGCTTGACACGATGACAACCACTGCTCCCTCATCCACATGACGCCGCCAAGAATAGTTGGACCCTACGGCGACACCCTCAACAGAAAAGCAGCCCACTAGAAAAGTGACAGAAACCACCACGACACCATCACAAACTGCAACCTCGGCACCATCGACGGTTTTTCCACTGGTCGCAATGAGGAAAGCCACTCATTTGCAGAAGAAAGGCAAAACCCCCATCTATAAAGTTCACATCGATGAGGATGATGAATGGGAGGTCAAGCCAGAAATTATGAAATAGTTACAAGACTGAAAAATGCAAATAAAGACCATCGCATTGCTCTTGGAAGCTTCCATAGAAAGCAATAGCGAGGACACAGCTTCCAGCCACAGTGGAAAAGAGACCACAAGACCAGCACAGGAAGCAGAGGACACCAGCAATAAGGAGGTTCAGCCTGCTTCTCCTTCAAAAAAGAAATAGAAGAAAAGAATGCCCTAAATAGCGGGCAACAAGTCCAAATACTTACCAGAGGAACACGAGTTACACGATAACTTCAATTTTGAGGACAAAGATAAAGAGCGGTACAAAGCCTTCCTCCATTCTAATATTTATTCTTGAAAAAGCATAAGTGATGTTGCTTTAACTCAGTTGCAATTGCTTGATTAGGTTTATACTTTAATTGATAATATTGGATGGAGGAAATGTTTTGCAATAAACGGTCCTTTCTATGTTGAGCTATGCTTGAGTTTTATGCTACCTTTGAGTTCTCTTTTGATGTGCAAAATTTTAATTTAAATGTACCTATTGTTCATTTTAGGCTGCAGAATAAACTGATACATTGTTCAATCACAAATTTTAATATGCATTAGGTGTTTATGTTAACGATTATGTTAAAACTGCTAAATACTTGGACTCCTTATGTGACTATCCAGTTGGTTAGGATCCAAACTTGCTATATAAAGAATTAACAGGGAAAACCACACTTGAGTTTAAGGGGGGTAAATCTAAAGCGAATGATATCCAAAGCCTTGCCCTTAGATGCATTCACAGGTTCCTTTGTTATACTTTTTTTTTTTAAAATAAAGATCCCACCGAGCTGACTAAATATGAATTCTTCTTTCTATGGTGCATGTTGAATAAACGCAAAGTTAATTTTGATTTTTTGGTCAGCTTCTCGGTTTAAGACTGTATCTGATACTAGATGTGATATCTATCTAGGTTCTGTGATTTCTATGCGAGCTTTAGGATTGGGTTTGCTTGAAATAGAGCACACTGACATGCACATTGCTGAGCATATTATTCCTCTTGATATTCATGTACTTAACTCTATGGGCTTACTTTGCCTCAACGAGAGAAAATAGATTGTGTTTTATCTTCCAGGTCCTATCATTCCACCACGATCGCACTTATTTTAGACAAAGGACAAATCAAATCCAACCACCTCAGTAGCACCTCCAGAATCTGATGATCATGCCTGCCTAGCCAGAATTGAGGTGAAAATGCACCATCTTGATGCTAAATTGGATGCCATCCTCTCCTATTACCACCAGCCTAAAGTTTTAGAGGCGACTTACTCCTCAGGAAAGTTCTTCAATCCTTTATTCTATTTTACTTTTATGATGAACTTCCCCGATGCTTGAATTTTTTTCCATATTGAGGACAAAATGAGGAATAAGTGTGTGTGGGAGGGGGAATGTTGCATAGAAATATTTTTCTGTTTTCTAGATTTCTGGCTGTTGACTGATGTTGGTGTTCTATACAAATATTTTTTGCTTGATGTTAGAGGCTTGCCCAAGCCTGTATGACTTGCTCTATTTTTCTATTTCTCAGCATTTTCACTCACTTATTTTTTATTTTTTATAATTCCCTTATTTTTAGTTTTTCTATTTTTTAGTAATTTTTTATTCAAAATTTTTTTATTTTTTACAGTCCCTACTTGCCATGAGAAGTTTGATATGTCCTTATTAAAGAATTTAAGTTTTTATGCCATTTATATGCTAGCTTAAATAGCATAAATTCATTCTTGTTCATTTTGTTAGTCTTATTTTTAAGGCTTGTTTTGAGAGTTCATGAAGTATAGCGCTTATTTAAATAGTTGGATAATGAATATATGATCTTTTAAATGAATTGCTACCCTTTGTTAAGAATGACTTTAAGGACATTGTCTAGACCATATATTTATTCTAAAATTAAGGGGTGTTATCAAAGAAATAGCAAAAAAAAAAAAGCAAAAATAAGAAAAAAAATCAATGCACTCTAAAATCCACTCCTCTAATTACTTGGCTATTTGGTTACTAAGCCGATGGTCCAAGTAGTGTAGTACTTGGTGACCCCTTAAAGTGATTCTGTGTGGAAAAATTAGTGTTTGAGAGAGTATCACCCCTTTTGGGCAATTTAAAAACTCACCCATGCCTTTAATTAGGTAAGTATGAGTGGAGTTAATAGTCACTTGAGCTAAATAACCTAGGGCAAGTGGCTCAGTAATCATTTATTTCATGTTCACTTCATTGGTTTCAGGCAAGGTATAGTAAGAAGTGTAATAAAAATTCCCAAGATCTTTAAGTTTTGTTGGTCTAGTCAGAAGTTTCTAAAGAGTCTATTCTTTTAAAATGGTTGTTTAATATTAATGACATTTTAATATTTTGTGTGCTTAAAATTAGATTGAGTGCCAGTTTTATGTCTTGAGAAAATACGTTTTAAAGATGAGACTTATTGAAATTAACTTTGGTGAAATTAAGCTATTTCTGCTATTATCTTATTGCATGAAAATTTGATTTTTTATTTTGAATAAATTAGGTTTCAAATGGTTGTGGACAGAGCTGTGTTTTTTTTAATATTTTTGAGATTTAAATTCTATGTTTGAGGACAAGTAAAAGTGCAAGTGTTGGGGAATCTTATGAGTTGCAAAACTCACCACTTTTTCCATATTAAATTATATGATTTTGCTATGATTTTGATATAAACAATTGGTTTTTACTTGGATTTTGATTTTGGATAGGCTTTGAGCTGAAAATGAGAAAAGAAACCAAAAGAGACTGTTTTAGAGCTGTTTCTGACGGGAAGGTATAACCTTGCCCAAGGTCGTGACCCAAACTCGACGGACAGATTACAGGATTTCTATTTTGCAATTGTACAGAGTTTAAAATTATTTCAGATAACTGCAAATACAATCCGATCAGAATTAGGATAAGAATCATTTTAAATTTTTAATAGTTATTTTTTCATTTGGGAAAATCCTATATAAAGGCTACTCTAGAAGTAGAAAATAATCTATTCTCATCATCTCTACACTCTCCTTTTAGTTCCTCTTTGATCGAACCCCCTTCTCCTTCTTTTATTTTTTTGCAATTTTTATTATTGCCCTTAGAGGCTAACTCTCTTTGTTAGTTGAAGATTAATCAAGTTGAGATTTATCTAAAGTTGTGAGATATGTTCTTAATTTCTGTTCATCTTAATTTCTGTTTTTAATTTTTTTTTCTGTTTTTGAGGAACACTACCTCGATTGTTATTCTTTTAGAAATTCAAGAGGCCTATTGAATCTCATAGAAAGACAATATATTGCTAATTAACCCAAGTAAATGCGTAATTATTTCATTAGATTAATATAAGTAGCACTTAACATATTCATTTATATTAAGCAACTAATTGATTTGGTTTAAATAATTCGCATGCTATTATTGCTCAAGTTTGAGTTCTTCTTTTTTTAAAGCACTTAATTAATTAAATCTACACGTTTGATGGAATTATTAATTAATTAGGAATTAATTTAAGCGCTACGCTGATTAACCTTCAACTGAAAAAGAGTATTTAGCCACTAATGGCCATAAAATAAATGCAGAAAAAATAAAAAGAAGAAGAAAAAAAAGAGGGGTTCAGTTGGAGGGACCGAAATATGAGAATAAGAGGTGAATTGAGAGATGAGGAGATGATCTCCTACTTCTAAAACAACTTTTATATAGATTTTTTCTAAAAAGAGATAAAAGAAAATATTTAAAATTAAAAAAAAAAAGAAAAGAAATCAACATATACTTTTATGGTTGTTATCTAAATAATTTAAATTCTGTAAAGCCGTCAAAACAAAAACTCTAAAGTCTGTCCATTGAGCCATTGAGCTTGGATCACAGTCTTGGGCAAGCAGAACCTTCCAATTTAAAACAACTCTAAAACCACCTCTCCTGGTTCTTTTTCATACTTTCAACTCCAAACTTGTCCAAAATCAAGATCCAAGTAAAAATTCTATTGTTTGCCATTAAAATCATAATAAAATCATGGAAATTAATATGGAAAAAGTGGTGAATTTTATAACTTATTAGTGGTCGAATTGTATAGTTAAGTAGGGAAAACATTTAAATTGAGTCTGGTTGGTATTATTATCAAAATTTAAATAATACATATTTGTTTAATATATCAAACAATTAGTAATTGACACTAGCTTTATTCTCACGTGCATTTATTGTCCTTAACTTGTGTATAAGGGTGTAAATGAACTAAATTATTCGTGAGCTATTTGAGACTCATCTCGATCAGACTTGACTCGATTTCTAAATGAGTAAAACTTGAATTTAGTTTTTAGGTCTATTTAGTAAATAAGGCCAAGCTTTAGCTCCACAACATTCGGCTCATTAAGGCTCATGAACTCAGCTCATTTTTTAGTTCATGAGCAGGCTCACGAAAAGGTTCGTAAACAGTCTCGTTAAACAAGCTGAAATTAATATTATAGGAAAACTACTCAAGCTTTGCATAAATTTTCATGAGCCAAATCTAAATTTTCTAAAATTCAACTTTGCATAGTTTAATTACACTCTTAGAACTTGTAGAAATTAGGATCGTAAAGATTTAAGAGCTCGTTTTTTTATAGATTTATGAGCTATCTTATATATATACTTATTTAATTGAAATTTTTCAGTTTAAACTTATTAATTTAAACTAAAACTCATTATAACAGTAAATAAATTGAATTGTTCGTAAACTATTCGAGATTAAACTCGATAAAAGCTCAACTTATCTAAACTCATTTACTAAACGAACCAAGCTTCAGCCTATTAATACCCGACTCGAGTTTGAAATGATAGCTCGAAAAAATTTTGATGAATCAAACTTGAACTCTTCAAAATTTTGCTCGGCTCGGTTCATCTACACTCCTACTTATATAATATCTTAAAGCTTCAGTATAAGTTCAAATCTTACAAGTTCCTTTAGATTTTTGTTTGGGGGAAATACTCATATATAATTGAGGCATTCCAGAAATTAAAAACATGAATTCTTCCTTTCTCTATTTTCTTCAACACTTTACATTTCTTCCTCCATTTCCTCCTTAGTACTTATTATTTTCTATGATTGAGAATCATGCTCCATAACATGAACATCAAGTATATATCTTCTAAACTACTATTTAACTTGAGTTTCAAAGTGGGTTTATTTTTTGAAGAGCAGGACTAAGCCTAATGTTGCAAATCTATTTTTGCCCAATTGAATTAGTAGCTTAAATTTTCTTGGATATTGTGGCAGAAGTCAATTTTGGAAGGAAAGAAAATAATTTATGAGAAAAGAATTTTCTACATATATAATAATTCTCAAATAGTAAAGAAAATTTGAAGTCTTTGATTAATTAACAAGTTGCATTGACAATCAATTATCCTCTATTTAAAATAAAATTTTTTTGGCAAAAATTCCATGTAATTGATTTCTTTTTTAACAACTTTCTTATTTGGAATGAAAGAATTCCATTGATTTTAACTTAAAAAAAATATTTTAAAAGAAGTTGAAATCTTGAATGATTTTTCAAAAATTCATTTGAATTCTTTTCTTGTAAAATGAGTCATATCAAATGAGGGATTAAAGACAATTCTTGGTTGAGGAATTCCTTTAAATGATCATATACTTTAGTTACCTGATCAAACCTATCACATTTGTGTAATGGAAGCAATTAGTTGTATTTCATAAAGTGTAAAATGATAAACATAGGCTAATGAAACATTATTGGATTTTTAACATCTATTGTATAACTTTTTTTGAGAAAAACTCTGATCTTTAACTGCCTTTGTTTTCAACACTAAAATGATTAATCATCAAAAGGATAATTGAATTTCTTCGCTATGACATAAAGAAATGTAAAAAGACTTCACACATGTGCACATATTATATAAGTTAGGGCAAAATACAAAAAAATACCACGTGGTTTCACTCACTTCACTTTAGAGCCTGTGGTTCAATTTGTATCAAAGTAATACCTCGTGGGATTGCACTATAAAATACTGACGTCTGAAACTGTCCTTATTTAATAACAATGCGATACCATGAGATACTACTTTGACACATTAATGTGGTGAAATTTTACACAATTATTCATACATTTTTTGACACAATATTTGATTAATTGTTCTTAGTTTTATTGGATTTGTATGTTTAATTATAGAATTTTTAGTTTTAGTTTATTATTTGATATTTTCACTTAATTTTTAGTACTTTTATAAGTCAAACAAGTCAAAAAATGAAGGAAGCACTTTAGAGAGAAATCCAAAAAAATTTAGAGAGATTCTAAAGAAAAATATAAAAACATGGAGTAATCCCATATTTTTGTCTCTGCCCCGTATTTTGTCTCTGTGCCCCATGTTTTCTACCGGACGAAAAATTTAAAGTCGAAATTCATAGTGAAAACCACGGGGTAGACCCATGTTTTCATGGTCTACCCCTGTTTTTTCCACATGCTCCATCCCATATTTTTGCTAAAAGTCATAATCCTTTAAGTTTTTCCCTATGCCATAATTGAGAGACAAAAGAACTTTTTATCCACTTTTGAACACATACACGACAGAAATTGCGAGGAACTCAATGAGGAAGATGTGGAAGATATAGAAGGAGAAATCCATATATCTAGAGTTTTTCTTTCTTTTCTTTTCTTATTCTTTTGATTTGTTGTTCACAATTATTTTAGGATGATGTTGGATAATTTCTCAATAGAGATTATTGTTGAATTCTTGAGAATGAGCAACTAAATTTTTTTGTTAGTGGACTTTGATGTAGCTTGATTATTAATTCTCCTTAATTTATTTGAGTTGATTTTCTTTACTAATATATTATTCAATTCTTGAAAGTAATGATTTTGAGTATTTACATAATGCTTGAATGATTTTATCTTGAGATTAATACTAGGAAAAAATGTTTTAGGATCGAATTGGAAATTGAAAATAAATAAATATTAATTGGATTAAGATTTGACCTGTAGAGCTTTAGGCAAAATAATCACAGTGTTTGGGAGATAGGTGATAATCTTTAATTAATTAATTTGATCTTATTTAGGAGATATGGTTAATTATCTTAGGATTATTTACTCTAAATTTGATAATCAAAATTAGATTGTTAACCAAATGAATTAATTAACTCAAATCCAAGTGAAATTAATGTATCCTAGTATTTAATATTAATTGTTTCACAAATTTTATCTTGTTGAGGGTCTAATTTTTATTTTTTTTATTTTATTTCAATTTTACAATCATTTTTCATGATTGGTAGTCTAAATAATAATTAGATTTATAAATATTTTGGTAAATAATTTTCAGTCTACATGGATACGATACTCTACACCTCTTTATTACTTCAGACGATTCTATAGAGTTGTGGATATCGTACAGCAAGCTTGTCAAGTTTTTGGCAATGTTGTCGAGGACTGGCAATATTAATATAATAGTTAACTATGTTTATTAATTTAGCCATTTTACTTTATTTTATTTTATTTTCCCTTTTTTTTTTCTCTTCTTTAATTATAGATGTGTTGTTTATTTATTTTTTAAATTATTTTCATATTAAATTTTCTTATTCTATTGTGAGGTATTTATGTCTCATCAACATGTATTCACAAATTTTATTCAACAACACTTGGAGCCACTTTTACTTTTAGACAGGATTGCATGTTGAAACAAGAAGTTGGTTTGATGTTGGAACTTTGGCGGCTGGTGGATATCTTTTACTTAGAAGCCATGAGGATGCAAATGACATGGCAGATGTTGACTACCACTGGCATCATGATCCTTTATTGTAGAGTTGGAGTCATTAGTATCCTCCATCTATCTCCCATCCAATAGAAAAAACTAACCATTTGACCATCAAGAGAGAAAGAATCAAGGCTAGAAGAATTAGTTGTATCAATCTCTAATATCACTGCATAATTCATAGGAAAAATTAAAAATTTCATGGGAGAAACTAGATCTAACCTCCAAAATCAACAAGCTGTTATAAAGAATTTAGAGGTACAATTTGAGCAGTTAGCTAATGTAGTGATCAATATAGAAACAGAGTACTTTCCTGAAGGTGAGTTAATAATAACAATGGTAGGTGAAAAAATATGTGCAATAAACAATATGGAGAAAAAATGATTATTTGAAGCTAAAATAGAAATTGAAGTTTTTTTCCTAAGCTTATCGTTCAAAGCTAAGTGTTATTTGTGCTATTGTAAAGTATATTTGTTGGAAAGAATCCTCTGCCATGATTGTAAATCAATCAGTTGTTGGAAAGAATCCTCTGCCATGATTGTAAATCAGTCAGTGATCAAATCTTACCATATTTAGCATAGCACGATTCTAGGACATAATTGAGGGCTCAATCAAAGGTCTAATTGTTCATATCATGTACTATATAAACTCTGTAACTTACTACACAAGAGGTAAGAAAATAAAAACAGTTTTCTTCCTATAATCTCAAGATGGTATCAAAGCAGGTTTCGGTCTAAAATTATAGCCATCCTGCAATAATCCTTTACCAGATACCCTTCCCAACTTCTTTCTCTCACCGAAACAACAATGGCCGACCTCCCCAGCCCGGTTGACCAATCCCAGGCAATAATTGATCCAATAGCAGACCTGTCACAAAAACTATTCCAGTTAATTCAGAATAGCCAAGATGGAAATCAGAAATCAGTGAACCAATTCACTCTTAATTCAGCACAGCCACCGTCCGACATAAAATTGAATGATTCCAATTATGTTGTATGGGCAAAGATGATGGAGATGTTTATCACGGCACTACAAGGAGCCGCGAAAGGAGGAGGCACGGGTGTCCCTTATGATCGGAAAGGAGGTATTTTAGGGTTAGAAAGGAGGGCAAATGACCTTTCTACCCCTGTCTCTTTAAATAAATCTAAATGTGCCTCTGCTTGTTTTAATTCTAACAAGGTACAAAATACTAGTGGGTGGATATTTGATTCAGGAGCTACAGACACTATGACTAATGATTCTTCAGATTTTGTTGTGTCAGCCCCACCCTCAAAATCCAATATTCTAAACGCTACCGGTGGCTCTTTCCAGGTCATCGGTGGTGGTACCGTTTCTATAACCCCCACTTTAAATGTCTCCAACAGCCTCTATGTACCTTCCTTATCTTGCAAATTACTCTCTGTCAGTCAGATCACCAAACAGTTAAATTGCAGAGTACTCATGTATCCTCATTTTTGTGTTTTGCAGGATATTCATACGGGCACGGTACTGGGCCGTGGTACTGAGAAAGATGGACTGTACTATGTGGAGGAGATCTCAAGTACTGGGTCAGCTCATTTAGCTCAAGGGTCCTCAACCCGACAGTTATGGCTCTGGCACCGGCGCTACGACCATCCCTCAAGTGATTATCTTCGCACTTTGTTTCCTGAGTTTAAATCCATTGACATTCCAGTTTGTTCTTCATGTGTGCTTGCTAAGAGTCATAAGAGTACTTATCATATATCCACAAATAAATCTGATACTCCCTTCTCAATAATACACTCTGATGTATGGGGGCCTGCCCCGGAAACTGTCTCCCCTGATTATAGATACTTTGTGACTTTTATTGATGATTGCACTCGTGTTACTTGGGTTTACCTGTTAAGACAAAAAAGTGAAGTGGCTGAGAAATTCTGTGATTTTTTCCGCATGATTAAAACCCAATTTCACAAGACCATTCAAGTCCTCCGATCTGACAATGGGGGGGAATTTGTCAATAACCATCTCCAAACCTTTTTCCGGGATAATGGGATCCTTCACCAAACTACTTGTCCTTATACACCACAGCAAAATGGGGTTGCTGAAAGGAAAAATCGACATATCCTTGAGACTGCCCGAGCCCTATTGTTTGAAGCCCAAGTTCCTCCTAAGTTTTGGTCTGAAGCAGTTGCCACATCCATTTACCTCATCAATCGACTTCCGTCTCGCGTCCTTAATTTCCAATCTCCCTTGCATACCTTGTCCTCTCATCACACCATCCCTTCCTTTCTCAACCTTCCACCTAAAATCTTTGGCTGTACAGTTTATGTTCACATTCCTAAAACACACCGCACTAAACTTGATCCATGTGCTCTTAAGTGTGTTTTCTTTGGTTATGGTGTCCATAAAAAGGGCTATCGGTGTTTTGACCCAATCTCTAAACGGCTCTTCACTACCATGGACTGCACTTTTCTGAAAGAGGAATATTTTTTCCCTCGCCAACTAGCAGTGAGGGGGAGACAACGGCACAATCACCACCACTGCCAAATTGGCTTAGTCAGGAGGGGCCAGAACTTGATCATTCTTCTCTTCCTGAGTCTACACCAGAACTGGGAGACACTGACCATCTAGTACAGTCCTCGGTCTCAACGTCACAACCAGAACCTGACACCATAGAATATCCTGAGGAACACACAACTGAGGTATGTGAATCTGAACTTTCCCCTGATTCTAATAACCTTACTACTGAACCCATTTCCCTTGAGGTTTCTGAAACAGGCCAATATGTCCTACCCCCTCGGAATAATAGAGGAATTCCACCCAGGAGATATGATCCAGAATTCGAGGCAGCCAGGTCCAGATACCCTGTGGCAAATGTTACCAGAGGAGAAAGACTATCACCTCAGTTGGTCAACCTACAGAAAAACATTTGCTCAGAATGGATACCAAAGGATGCCACAGAGGCCCAGAAGGACAAAAGATGGGTTGAGGTGATGGAGACCGAGATGGATGCCCTGGAGAAAAACAAGACCTGGGAAAAATGCTGGCTACCCAAGGGAAAACGACCAGTGGGATGCAAATGGGTGTTTACCATAAAGTATAAGTCAGACGGAACGGTGGACAGATATAAAGCTAGACTTGTAGCAAAAGGATATACTCAGACTTATGGAGTTGATTATTTTGAAACATTCTCTCCAGTAGCAAAAATTGATACAATACGGGTCCTATTCTCTCTAGCTGCAAACCTAGACTAGCCACTTCACCAATTTGATGTAAAAAATGCTTTCTTACATGGTGATCTGGAGGAGGAAGTATACATGGATGCTCCACTAGGGTTCATGAGTGGATATAGAAGGGGAGAAGTGTGTCGATTGAGGCGAGCCTTGTATGGGTTGAAACAGTCACCCAGAGCATGGTTTGGGAGATTTACTCAAGCAATAAAGAAAAATGGATATCGACAGAGTAACTCCGATCACACTCTATTCTTGAAGAGGCAAGGAAGGAAGATCACGTGTTTGATTATATACGTGGATGACATGATTATAACTGGAGATGATGTGGACGAAATCAAACAACTGAGGGACAACTTATTCCAAGAATTTGAGATGAAAGACCTGGGGATGCTAAAATATTTTCTTGGAATCGAAGTTCTCAGATCAAACCAGGGAATTCTAATATCACAGAGAAAGTACATTCTTGATCTGTTAACTGAAACAGGAATGATAGATTGCAAACCAGTCGATACTCCGGTAATGGTCAATCACGAGTTGAGCAAGGACTCAAAAGAAGGACCCACAGACAGGGGAAGGTACCAGAGACTGGTAGGAAAACTGATTTATTTATCACACACCAGACCAGACGTGGCATATGCTGTGAGTTTGGTAAGTCAGTTCATGCATGATCCAAAACAAGACCATATGGAGGCAGCATTAAGAATCGTTCGATATTTGAAAGGAACAGCTGGGATGGGCATGTTGTTAAAAAAAAATGGTCATTTCAATATCAGTGGATATATGGACGCAAGTTGGGCAGGAGATCTCTCTGACAAACGATCTACTTTAGGATACTTTACCTTTGTCGGAGGAAATTTGGTAACGTGGAAAAGTAAAAAACAGAAGGTGGTGGCACTGTCAAGTGCTGAAGCAGAATTCAGGGGAATAGCAAAAGGACTGGCAGAACTCCTATGGATTAGAAAGTTGATGTTTGAGCTTGGATTCCCATCAAAGGATGCAGCTGAACTCCGTTGTGACAACAAGGCGGCAATAAGCATTTCTGAAAATCCAGTTCAGCATGATCGAACAAAACATGTTGAAATAGACCGACATTTCATCAAAGAAAAGTTGGACAGTGGTCTGATATCTTTACCATTTGTTCGATCAGAGGATCAATGGGCGGACATCCTAACCAAAGCAGTAGTTGGACGAATATTCCATGAGGTTTTGGGCAAGTTGGGTATGCTAGATCCACATGAACCAACTTGAGGGGGAGTGTTGGAAAGAATCCTCTGCCATGATTGTAAATCAATCAGTTGTTGGAAAGAATCCTCTGCCATGATTGTAAATCAGTCAGTGATCAAATCTTACCATATTTAGCATAGCACGATTCTAAGACATAATTGAGGGCTCAATCAAAGGTCTAATTGTTCATATCATGTTCTATATAAACTCTGTAACTTACTACATAAGAGGTAAGAAAATAAAAACAGTTTTCTTCCTATAATCTCAAGAATATTATCTGGTTACGTTTGTAAAGTCAAAATTGCGTTAGAATAGGCATTAGAATAGCTATAATCCTAACAGATATACTTGTATATATATCCACTCTATTAAACAGAGCAGCATGGTAGAAAAAGAAACATTGAGGAAGCTTTCGATTATGGGCTCCTCTTCTCTATTTTTATTGTTCCTTCTTTAATTAGTTCCATCTCTGTTGGCTTCTTTGATCCTTTTCATGATATCAGAGCCAATCACTCTTGTATTCAATTAATTGTATCTCCTTGAGAGATTTGTTGAGATTTGAGACGATGATGTCTCCAGATGATTTGGCGAAGATTCTCGCTGCTATTACCACCAAAAGCAATGAGACTGATCCATATCAAATTCACAGTTCTGAAGCCCCCGGATTTAGGCTTGTCAGTGTTCCTTTGAAAGGCCCGAATTACATCTATTGGAGCAGAGCTGTGCAAATAGCCTTAAGGGCTAAGAAAAAATTAGGGTTTGTGAATGGGACAATCAAAGCCCCAGAACCTGATTCCGATGATTATGAGAAATGGGCAACTGCGGACAGCATGGTTGTATCTTGGTTACTCAATGCTATGTCGAAAGACATCTCTGATGCTTTCGTTTTTTCAAAAAGTGCAAAAGCCCTTTGGGATGAACTCAAATAGCGTTATGGTGAAAGTAATGGTCCTATGATGTACCAAATTGAGAGAGACATTGCTGGTTATAAACAAGGAGATGAATCTGTGACTGAGTATTATACGAAGCTCAAGAAGAAGTGGGATGATTTATTGTGCTTAGCCCCTTTACCAGTTTGCTGTGAGACTGGTACTGCAATTTCAGATTATGACAATAATAGACGGCTTATGCAATTTCTGATGGGTTTAGGTGATGAATATGATAATGTGAAGAATCAGGTGTTATTGCAGAGTCCCCTACCTTCGATTAATAAGGCTTATTCTATGGTTATGAGCATAGAAAAGCAGAGAGAAGTGCAAACCAGCAATGCTACATCCACTGAGACTGCTGTTATTATGATGGCACGAAAGGATAACAACAATTACTCAGATAATACCAGCAGTTCCAGGAATAATAACCGATACAGTTCTTATCCTAGGAAAGAGGATAAGAAAAAGGAGTACTGCACCAAGTGCAAAATTGGGGGGCATACTATAGAAGATTGTTTTCAGATTAATGGGTATCCCGGCTGGTTTATCGAAATGCAGAAGAAAAGGGGAGTCGATGTGAGAAAATATTATAGTGCAAATAATGTTGCACAAGTTGCCATCTCAGATTCTCCACTGCAGCAGCATGTTCTGAGTCAGAAAAGTAGTGTTGTTCAAGACAACGCAGTGACAGACTATATTCAGCGGGAGTTTCAAAAGTTCCTACGAGCCAAAGGAGGATTTCCTGATCCTGCTGCAGAGGACGTTCACAACGTGAATTTCACAGGTATATTACTCAATTCTGTTATTACTAGTATTGATTTTAATTGCAAGGATAACTGGATAATTGATTCTGGTGCAACTGACCATATCACACCTAAATTATCCTTTTTTGATCAAGTTGTTCAGCTAAATCCACCCAAAACAATCTGTTTACTCGATAAAACCACCAGAAAGGTCACACATATAGGAAATATCAAATTGAATGATAGGATAATTTTGTACAATGTCCTGTACGTTCCCTCTTTTAGCTGCAACTTGTTATCCGTTAGCTTACTCACCCGAACCTGTCATTTGTCAGTGCACTCATTCCCTGAACATTGTTTGTTCCAAGATTTACAGACTGAGGAGGTTTTGGGAGAAGGAAGAGTTATCGAAGACCTTTACTTTGTGACTAGAGATTCTTTTAATAAGCAAATAAGTTGTTTTTCTGTTGCTGGTTGTAATGAACATGATAGGCATTTAGTTATGCTTTGGTATGCTAGATTAGGACATGTTGCTCATAAACGATTAAAGCACGTTGCTGGTATTTCCAAATATGACTATACAGACTTGATTTGTTCTGTTTGTCCTATTGCAAAACAAACTAGAATTCCTTTTTCAACTAGACGAATTTCTACTAAGGAAGTGTTTGATCTCCTTCATGTTGATTTATGGGGTCCTTACCATTTGAAATCTATCACAAATGTTGTTTATATATTGACTATCGTAGATGATTTTAGTCGGTTTTGTTGGACTTACATGTTGAAAAGTAAAGAGCAAGTATTTTCAGCCTTGAAAATTTTTTTCCATTATGTGTTCACTCATTATGCTAAGAGGGTTAAAGTTGTGAGAACAGACAACGGCACCGAATTCTTGAACACTACCTATAGTTCCTTCTTTCAAGAAAATGGAACATTACATCAGCGATCTTGTGTTTATACTCCACAGCAGAATGGTGTGGTTGAACGGAAACACCGGTCATTAGTAAACATAGCCCGAGCCTTGTTGCATCAATCCAAATTATCCCACAAATTCTGGTCTGAGTTCCTGTTAACCGCCACCCATATTACCAACAGATTACCTTCTGATAACCTGAACTGGCAAACACCTTATGAGCGGTTGCATGGACAGCCGGTGGATTACAGTTATTTTTGTACTATCAGCTGCTTGTGTTTTGCTACCAATACCTTACCTCACAAACTGAAATTTGATCCAAGAGCATCATCATGTGTTTTGCTTGGTTATGCTCCACACCAAAAGGCATACAAGTTGTACAACCTGATTACAAAGACCATTATCAGTTCACGTGATGTTGTGTTTGCAGAATCTGTATTTCCCTTTCATCATACAAAACCTGAAAGTGTTACTGATTTTTCTTTGCCTAAATGTATTTTAGACACAGACATCCACTTTACCTTTCCTAGCTCTTCACCCAACAATGATTTTGTACAGCAACTTGACCAGCCACATACATCAGACACAGATTTTGCGCAACAATAAGAACATCAGCATATACTTGATGAAAATAGTGCACAGCAACCTCAGCTGAATACATCAGCAGATATCTTGACTGAAATAGTTGAATGTCCAACAACAGATTTGTCCCATGTTCAGCCGTTTGTGATTAGACGAGGTACAAGACAACGGAAACCTCTATCTTGGCTAGATGATTTTGTTACTGATTCCCAAACCCACTCCAACATCTATTTTTCTTCTTCACATTTATCTTTTGTTGCACAGATATCTAAAGTTCTTGAGCCTTGCACTTATAATCAAGCTAAAAATAACAATAATTAGGTAATTGCCATGAATAACGAATTAACTGCATTAGAGCAAAATAATACATGGGTGCTTACTGATTTGCCTTCTAATGTTACTCCTACTGGTTGTAAGTGGATATACAGGGTGAAGTATAATGCAGATGGCAGTATCGAGAGGTACAAGGCTCGGCTAGTTGCTAAGGGGTACAATCAACTCCTTGGTCTGGATTACAACCATACATTTTCCCCTGTTGCAAAGCTTGTTACGGTTCGAGTTTTGTTGACTATTGCAACTGCATCTGCTTGGCCGGTGCATCAGCTTGATATAAATAATGCATACTTACATGGCTCTATAGATGAGGATATTTATATGCAGATACCTCCGGGATATGAGAAGGGCAAACCAGGGCAAGTTTGTAAATTACAACGTTCTCTTTATGGGTTAAAGCAGGCTGGCAGACAACGGAACAAGGAATTAACTGCGAGCTTATTAACTAAGGGATTTCATCAATCTTCTTTTGATCACTGTTTGTTTACTCGTGGTCAAGGTCATACATTCATAGCTGTCTTGGTTTATGTTGCTGATTGCCTGATTTCTGGTCCTTCAGTTGATTTGATTGCTGAATTAAAGACTTATTTGCATGACAAATTCACTATTAAAGATCTTGGGCATGCCAAGTGTTTTTTGGGTATTGAGATAGCTAGATCATCGGCAGGGATGTTGTTGACTCAGGATAAGTTTATAAAAGATATTGTTGCTGACACAGGTTTACAGGATGCTAAACCAACTTCTAGTCCTTATGTTCAAGGGCTCAAACTCAGTTCAGACATGGGCAAACCTTTGCCTGACCCGGAGTGTTACAGGCGTCTAATTGGCAGATTGTTATATTTGTCCCTTACAAGATCGGACATTAGCTACGCTGTTCAACAGTTGAGCCAATTTATGCAAACTCCTCATCAACAGCATTTTAAGGCAGCGTTGGCAGTAGTCCGCTACTTACATGGTACTAGTTTCCAGGGGTTATTTCTTCCTGCCTCCAATGATCTTAAGCTTCGGGCTTTCTCCGATGCCGACTGGGCATCTTGTACGGATTCTAGGCGATCCATTACCGGGTATTGTATATTTTTGGGTACTTCATTGGTGTCATGGAAGTCCAAGAAACAATCCACTGTCAGCCGGTCCTCTGCCGAATCTGAGTATCGTGCCATGGCTTCAACTGTTTGTGAGGTTCAGTGGCTATTCTCCTTACTTAAAGATTTTCACAGTCTTGTTCCTACTCCAATTCCATTACATTGTGATAACACAACAACAATTCATATTGCGGCTAACCCTGTTTTTCATGAGCGCACAAAACACATCGATATCGATTGTCATGTGGTTCGGGCACAATTACAAACAGGTTTTATTCGTACCCCTTATTTGCCAAGTTCCTTACAGCTCACTGATGTGTTCACAAAGCCTTTGTCTTCTCAACTCTTTCAGACTTTTGTGTGCAAGCTTGGATTGGTTGATTTTTCACCAACTCCAGCTTGAGAGGGGGGTGTAAAGTATATTATCTGGTTACGTTTGTAAAGTCAAAATTGCGTTAGAATAGGCATTAGAATAGCTATAATCCTAACAGATATACTTGTATATATATCCACTCTATTAAACAGAGCAGCGTGGTAGAAAAAGAAACATTGAGGAAGATTTCGATTATGGGCTCCTCTTCTCTATTTTTATTTTTCCTTTTTTAATTAGTTCCATCTCTGTTGGCTTCTTTGATCCTTTTCAGCTGTGTGCATAATTATTAAGATCCATATGTAGTATCATTTGACACTTCTTATGGATGAAAGCCACTCTTTCATGAGTATTTGTATATGAAGTCTAGCTAAAAATTATAAATTAAGTGCTTTTTTGGAGGCAACTCAAGTTTTAATTTTGTTTTATTTTTATTTATTTATTTTTATTTTTCTTTAATTTTCTAAGCTTATTTTGACAATTGTTATTTTTTTTAGGATTCAAAATCAACGGAGATAAATAAAAAGTAAAAGCATGATTCAAAGGGGAGTATTCCTAATTCTTCTATTTTACCGTCATTATTTACGTGCTTATTTGGTTATCTTGATGACACGGAGGACAATATCAAAAATAAGTTTGGGTATAGCTTTGTGTCTTCTTTTATTTTGTTTTTTTATGTATTTTTTACTTTCTTAGCAATATAATAAACTTTAAGCATCTAATTAAGCTTAATGATTATATTAGAATTTTTTTCTTTTTCTGAATCATTATAGTTGTGCATTTTTATTTAGTTTAGTTCATTCATTGCTTTTAATATCTATTCATAAGTAGATTATTTAGTGTTTATCCTATACAAGTTAATATGCATGTATAAACTTGACATATATACTGCCTCACCGGTCCTAAGACATATCCAATGAATTTAAAATAATCAGTGCTCACATTAGAGAGAAATGATATAGGCATTCTTTATTTGAACCTATTAGACCTTAGCGACCCATTTAGTTTTATCCTTTCTTTACCACTTTGAACCTTTATCAATTAGCCTGATTTTTCTTTTCACTTTAGGATCTACCAAGCTAAAAAAAATCTTACTCCAATATTTTGAGTTGCTTAGTAATTAGGAGTAGGCATGAGTCCCATGTGTACTTTTACATTAAAGGACAGCTCAAAATAAGAGTATGCAAAGTATCTTGAGTAGTTTGATATGTTGGGTAACTTGATACCAACATCACAAATGTGGGTATTCGCGTAAAAAAATATATATCAACCCAAGGAAGATGTTACAAAATTAAAAAAAAAATGATAGTGTTTGATTTCTATTCAATTTTGCTGCATATAACTTTTTCCTTCAATAGCTTAGTTTTACCATATATTCATTTGTATCATATGAAGTCCTTCCGATCTCTTTATTTGCGAGTACTGTAATAATGAAAATGTGGTGAATTTTCTTAGGATTGGAGAATGAGAAAAAACTTGATATATAGAAATTGATTTGAGGTGGTTAAAATGTCAGTAAATGCATATCTATTCTTTGGTTGTATGATACATATTATGTGATTTAATTGTGGATATATATTTGCAAGTAAAAGTTTGAATTTTGCTAAACATTAATGTATGAATGAGTTTTAATGAGCTGTTATTTAAAATTATGTTATTTTATTGAGTTTGATACAATAATTGAGAAAAACTTTATTGCATTCTATTTATCATTATGTTGAAAAATTCATACTCCTATTTGTTCTTCTCTATCTCTTTTGCCTGAGAACAAACAAAAATCTAGATTTGGGGTATTTGATGCGATGAAATTTTATATAATTATTCATACATTTTGAACACCACATCCACCTAGTTGGATTGATCCTTCTTAGCTTTATTGGATTTTTATGTTTAATTATAGGATTTTTAGTTTTAGTATATTATTTTACTTTTTTTACTTAATTTTTAGTATTTTTATAGGCCAAAATAAGTAAGGAATAAAGGAGGCATTTTGGAGAGAAGTTCGGAAAAATTTGAAGAGATTCTGAAACAGACAGAAACATAGGATAACCTCATATTTTTATCTCTGTCCCGTGTTTTGCCCCTGTACTCTATATTTTCCATTAGATTGAAATTGAAGGTCGAAACTCATAGCGAAAACCACGGGGTAGACCGTGTTTTCATGGTCTATCCCTTGTTTTGCTCTTTTTCACATGCTCCACCCCATATTTTTGTTAAAAATCGTAATCCTCTAAGTTTTCTCTTATAGCCACGGATTAGGGATCTCAAATGAATAAAAACACATCATAATTGAAAGACAAAAGGATTTTTTGCCCACTCTTGAATACATATACAACGAAAATTTTAGTACTTAATTTTCATTCTCCGTGATACTCTATTCTACTCTGTTTTTATTATTTGAGACAATTCCATATATTTGTGGATATTGCGCAATAAGCCTGTCATACATATTAAATTAAAGACTCTAAAGCAAAAAATCGATTAAACCATGAGATATCTTTTTGTACTATTTCCTATAAAATATCATATATGCATTAAAATAGAGAAAAAAAAAATCACATCTAATGATTCAGCAGAGCTCCTCTCTCATTTATGCAGTAATATCCTTCTCGTATAGTTCCGGTTAGCTCAGTAATGATACGTTCAATGTTGTTATATAAAATATAAAATTGAAAATTTTTTAATGTGATCTGTACTCTATGTTTCTCGGAATAAAAAGGTTTTAAATTTAAGAAGCATTTAACAGTTCAAAAAAAAAAAAAAAAAAAAAAAAAAAAAAAAAAAACCTTGTTTCGATCGAGAACATAAAACTATATAAATATTTTCTATATTTTTTTATATTTAGAATAATTAAAAAATTTAATTAATTAAAAATATTTTTTAATAAAAAAAAATAAAGGTGCGTTTAGTTATAAAAAATAATTTTCTGTTTTCTATTTTCAATTTTATTTACATTTTCTTTATTTTGATTTTCATAGAAAATTGATAAAACTGTTCATTTCATTCAATATTGAAAATTATTTTCACTCAGAAAAACTAGAAAATTATTAAATTTTCATTATTTTTTTAGAAAATATATCTTTTTTATAGTACTTTCTCCTTAATTTTTATATTAATTTAAAAGAAAAAGAAAAATTTATGCATGCTTAAATATATAAATATAATTATTAAAAATTGTATTTTGTTTATATAAAGTATATCCGTATATAAAATTTCATATTTTTTATTTTAAAAAATTATATTTCTCAATTTTCTAATATAACAAAGTAAACATGAAGAATAATTATTTTAGTATTTTTCATTTCCTTTATAATATTTAGAAAACAATAAATTTGTTTTCTATTTTATAATTAGAGTAAAAAATTTAAAATGAACATGTTTTTTAAATTTTTTAAAAGTTAAAGGAATTTTTTTTTAGAAAACAGACATATTTTGTATAGCTAAATCTCGCTCTAAGATATTTTAAGAAAAATAATTATCAAGAGAAAATTATTTTTTATATATTGAGATTCTTATTAAAATCGTTAAATATAAATTTGTTAATATATTTTATTTTTTAAATTAAAATTAAAGAATAAAAAATAAATTATTTTATTGAAAAATATTTTTATAAAAAATATTTTTTATAGAGAAAATATTTTTTAAATATAAGTTATTTTTTTGCAAATAAATGGAAGATTATTAAAAAAATTTGAACAAAGCATCTCTAACATATAAAACGAAAATAAAGGAATTTATTAGACATGAAATAGATTGTCAAGAATATCCTATGACAAAGAAATTTCAAAGTTACTAAAAAATGCATAACTAAGAATTCAAAGGAAAATTTGAGGATTTAGAAACAGGGCTTTTTGTTTTTTCAAGTTAAAAATTTTTTTTTTTTAAAATTCAAATATGAAAAAAAAATTTTTCCGATCAAAATAAAAAGTGACTGTACTGCATTTTAAAAATGCGGTTTTAAAACGCAATAGAAAAGAGTAATTAAAAAATAATTATAGCACAGTAATACATGAGTGCGACTCATTAATTTTAATTATAAATTTAATTTTTATTTAATTAATTATTATATTTTATTAATTTAAATAATTTTTATTTAATTAATTATTATATTTTGGTAATTTAAATTATTTAATTATATATTAAATTTATAAAATATAATTATAAAAATTATATTAATATTGATTAAAAAAAATTATATTAATATTAATATTAATTAATTTAAATTATTTATAATATTATATTATATTTATCATATTTACCACTTTATTTTATTAATTTATATAATTTAATTAATGTTAAGAATATATATAAATGTATTAATACAATTTATTTTACAAATGTATTAATTAATGCTAAGAATATATATAATTTATTTTATTAATCATATTTATTAATGAATAAATTATAAAAAAATTAAATAAAAAAATACATGTAAATACACTGGAATGTAATACAAATAAGTCAATATATATATAAATGATAAAATTAAAAAATAATACTGAATGATGAAATGTCCTTTCATACTGTATGGACATCTTCTTTTATGAGAATATCAATTTCTATATAACCGACGATTACCATTTGTACTTTCACTTTCAATATTTGTGAAGGTTATAGAAATATTAAAAATCAATATTTATAGAATATTTTGAAAAGGATATAGAGAATAAAAAAACTTATGAGAAGAAATATGAAAATTTTTTTTTAAAATTTTTTTATAATTTTTATAATTCATAAATATTTATATTAGATATTTATAAATTAATTGTAATAAAAATAATAAAATAGAATGATAAATATGAAAGATATAATATTTTATTATAAATAAATCAAAATAATTAATATTTATAATAATATTAAAATAATTTTTATAATTATTGATGACCGTTGGGTTTCACCATCCTGGAAAGAAACCGAGCCCACAGTGACAGGGTCGGCCTAGAACCCGCGGAGTCCCACGAGTGAGAAGGTCCAGCCCATTCACCCTCGAGGTCGAGCTTTTCTCAGGACCCAGCCTTCTCTTCCCGAATCCGGCCTGGACGCTTAGCAGAACGAGGATCACTGGTTCGGTCCCGAACTGCTCGATTAACCCGCGTGCTAAAAGGGAGAATTAAATGGCCGTTATGCATGGAGCAGATATCTGATATTTTCGTACGATCGTATCTGTATGGTAGAGACAGGTGGCCCAATGGCAGTGAAGCCATTATACGTCACTGACAGACCAATAAAAAGAATAAAAGGAGAGGAGCACCCTCCTCTCAGACCAAGCTTACAAACCCCTTGTAAAACCCTATTTTCTGGATCTCAGATCATCAATTGGCGCCATCTGTGGGGACGAAGGAGATCTTTTCATTGCCGGAGTTCCACTCTTACAAAACCCACTGAGATCCACAATGGCCAACCATAATGAAAACAACGTTGTAAACACCCCCAATGACCTGAGCTCTGCCCAAGAGGGGCAGCAGTTCTCTTTCTCCAGCTCCACAACTCCCAACAACCAACCACCAATCATTTTCAATCCCTCGCCGAGTTTGGCAGGGAATGTGCCTGGAAACACCCTATCCAACCAAGACCTCCAAGCCATGGCCCTCCAACTACAAAACACCGCCCATTGGCTGGGGCAGATTATGCAGCAGAGGGGTCTCAATACCCCGGTGAACATGTTGCCTGTGGTAGAAGAACCCCGCACCCATGAACCTCAGCCTACCTTTAACCACCCCCAAACAAACAGCAGAGAAACCAAAGAAAGGGGCGGAAGAGCCGGGGGAGAAGATGAGCCGGAAGCCAGAATCCATGGGAGAAGGGCGAGAGAGTTGATAGAGAATGATGAGGTTGACAATTATTCTGCTAGAACAACCAGGAGAACGGAAGATGATGAATGGAGAGAAGAATATCGCCTGGAGAAGCGGCCCAGACAAGAAGAAGAGGGTGTGGATCAAAAGCTGCAGAAAATGAAGGAGCAGCTCTTGGCTGAGTTGGGGGCGAAGGATCACAACCAAGCTCTCTTGCCCATCTCTTCACCTTTCTCGAAATGGGTGCAGCAAGAGACCATCCCCAAGAAGTTTATGATGCCACCCATGGCAGCCTATGACGGAGCTGGAAACCCAAGAGAACATGTCCTTAACTACAAGACCTTCATGGAGCTGTAGACTCTATCGGACGCCTAGATGTGCAAGGTATTCCCCACGACGCTTACGGGGCCAGCACGGGCGTGGTTTAATAGTCTAGAGGCTGGAAGTATCAGAAGTTTTGGAGATTTGGCCAATATCTTCATCAGCCGGTTCATTGCTGGAGTACCAGCGGACAGAAAGACGAGCTACCTAGAGACAGTCAGGCAGAGGAGGAATGAATCTTTGAGGGAGTATGTCGTCCGTTTCAATACGGAGGCTCTGCAGATCCCCGAGCTAGACGAGGGCAGAGCGGTGGAGGCCATGCAGAAGGGGACGACATCCCTAGAGTTCTTTGGCTCATTGAGTAGGAAACCTCCCACCTCGCTGGCAGAACTGATGAAGAGGGCGGAGAAATACATAAGGCAGGATGATGCCTTGGTAACGAGTAGATTTGCTAAAGAGTCAGCATATAGGGGAAAAGCCCCGGAAGAAAGGAGGCCGGAAAGGCATGATAAAAGACAAAGCAAAAGACCTGAGTCATACCGACAGCCCTGGGACCGAAGGGACCAGAGACCTCTCCCCCCTCGGGTTCCAGAACAAAAACCATTCCCCCCATGGGTCCCATAGACCCTGACCCCACTCAATGCCTACAGAGCCGAAGTGCTCATGGCAGTCCAGAACAAGGAGTTCCTCCAATGGCCGAAACCAATGAGGGCTGAGGCGAGCCAGCGAGATCCTGACAAATACTGCCAGTATCATCGTACACACAGCCACGATACCAACAATTGCTCAGCGCAATTGAGAGGTTGATAAAGAGGGGACACCTCAGGAATTTCGTGAAAAAACCAGAGGGAGAAAGGCCTCAGCTGAACCCTACAGCAAAGAGACCCCGGAGGGCGGGAGCAGGACCGGTGAATGATGGTTCCAGCGGAACCATCAATATGATTGTGGGGGGAACTGGAGGTCGGATGAGCCGAAGAGGAAAAAAGAGAGGCCGAGACGGGGAGGGTAGCAGTGCCGAGGTCATGCAGGTAGTTGAACATTCTCTAATGACCATCTCCTTCTCTCCGGAGGATGCCCAGGGCGTTCAGATGCCTCACGATGACGCTCTTGTTATCGAGGCTGTCATCCACAACTACCGAGTTAGGAAGGTTCTCATCGACAATGGAAGCAAGGTGAACTTGTTGCCGTACAGGGTCTTCCAACAAATGAGAATCCCTGAAGAACAGCTGGTTCGGGATCAGGCCCCGGTGAAGGGAATCGGAGGAGTCCCAGTACCTGTAGAAAGAAAAGTGAAGCTGGCTCTCACTCTCGGAGAAGCACCTTTGGCTCGGACGCACTACGCGGTGTTCCTAGTGGTGAAGCTTCCCCTGAACTACAATGCAATACTGGGAAGGCCGGTGCTGTATGACTTTGAGGTTATGACCAGCATAAGGTACTTGGCCATAAAGTTCCCGACAGAAGCAGGAGTGGGAGTAGTCAGAGGAAGTCAGGAGGAGGCGAGAGCAGTGTACCTGGCCACGGTATCAGAGCCGAGCTCGGTAGGGGAAAAGTTTGACTCAAAAGTCCTAGAAGTCCGGGATGAGAAGAAAGAGGCCAGAACGGAGCCAGTAGGAGAGCTGGAAACTTTTCCCTTATTAGAAACAGAGACAGATAAAGTCTTCAGTCTTAATGCTGGCCTGACTGAAGAGCAGAAAACTGAAGTAATGGCCCTGATCCGAGGTCACGCATCAAGCTTCGCCTGGAAGCCTTCTGACATGCTTGGGATAGACCAGAAGGTGATGACTCACAAGTTGAACGTCCTCCCAGAAGCCAAGCCAGTGAAACAGAAGAAGAGGGTAGTAGGAAGAGAGAAGCAGCAAGCCACTAGGGAGGAGGTACAAAAGCTTGAGGAAGCAGGGTTCATCAGGGAAGTGATGTACCCCCAGTGGTTAGCAAATCTTGTATTAGTCAAAAAAGCCAATGGCAAATATAGGATGTGTATAGACTTTACTGACCTGAATCAGGCATGTCCCAAAGATTTTTATCCCCTCCCTGATATTAATAAAATGGTCGACTCCACGGCCGGTTTTGATTACATGTCGTCTTTAGATGCAATGTCCGGTTACCACCAAATTCCAATGGACAGGTCGGATGAAGAAAAGACCTCATTCATAACAGAAGATGGAACCTACTGCTATAAGGCCATGCCTTTCGGGCTGAAGAATGCCGGGGCAACATATCAAAGATTGATGAATAAAATCTTCAAAGATCAGATCGGCAGGAATGTCGAAGTATATGTGGTTGATATGGTGGTGAAGAGTCCGACCTTTCAACAACACTTAAAAGACTTGAGTGAGGTGTTTGAAGTACTGGAGCAATATAGAATGAGGCTGAACCCGGCTAAATGTGCTTTCTTCATTAGGGGAGGAAAGTTCTTGGGATACATGGTGAGTGGAAAAGGCATTGAGCCCAATCCAGAGAAGGTAGAAGCTATCTTAAAAATGCCTGAGCCGACCTGCATGAGGGATTTCCAAAGACTTACTGGAAGGGTAGTAGTGCTCAATCGCTTCATGTCGAGGTCGGCTGAAAGATGCCTGCCGTTCTTTAAGAAGTTGAGAAAAGTTCTGAATTTTGAATGGATCGAGGACTGTCGAAAAGCCTTCGAAGAACTGAAATGCTATCTTAGCTCGCCACATGTGCTCAGTAGTCCACTGGAAGGGGAAGAGCTCTTGATTTACTTATCAGCCTCAGAGCAAGCTATTAGTGCCGTATTGGTGAGAGCGGAAGGAGGAGAACAAAAGCCAGTTTTCTATGTCAGCAAAGTGCTCAAAGATGCCGAGGTGAGATACCTGAACATTGAAAAAATAGCATATGCTCTGTTGCTGGCAGTCAGAAAATTCAGAGTTTACTTAGAGAGCCACCAAGGAGTAGTGATGACAGATCAGCCATTGAAGAAAATTCTTCACAGACCAGAAACTTCAGGTCGGATGCTCGCTTGGTCCATCGAAATTAGCCCTTACTGCTTAGAATACTGGCCTCGTACCACCATAAAATCCCAAGCCCTTGCTGACTTCATAGTAGAGTGCTCTTTCAATGAAGAACAGCCAGAACTGGGTGAGTCATCTTCGGAAGCATTGGAGAACGAGAGAGGGGAGCAGCCCTCGCCAGAGTTCAGCTGGAAGTTGTATGTAGATGGGGCATCCGGGGCTGAGGGCAGTGGTGCAGGAATAATGCTGAAGGGACCTGAGGGGTTTAAAATCTGTTATGCCCTGCGCTTGGAGTTCATCGCTTCTAACAATGTAGCAGAATATGAAGCTTTAATAAATGGGATACTGATCGCGATGGAGATAGGGGTGACCGACCTTAAAATAAATAGTGACTCTCAGCTAGTGATTAACTAGATAACAGGGGCGTATCAGGCCAGAGACCCTACTATGCAGAATTACCTGACGAAGGTAAAGGCCATAGAGGCCGAGCTCAAGAGTCGGGAGATCATAGTCAGATACTAGAGAATACCTCGGGAAGAGAATGAAGAAGCGGACTTGCTCAGCAGGTTGTCTAGGGAAGAGCTAGAGCATCTCCCAAATGAGGTGTACATACAACATGTTAACATTCCCACCTTCAATAAGGCAAATATCATCATGGAAGTCGAAGATGGGCAGAACTGAATGACCCCGTACCTTGAATATTTAGAAAGAGGAAAACTCCCCGAGGATAAAGCCGAGGCAAAGAAGATTGCAGCCCGGGCAGCTAACTACCAAGCAGTGAGAGGGACTCTATACAGAAGAGGGAAGTATACCCATGGCTTCGATGCGTGAGTCCGGAAGAGACTACAAGGGTGATGGAAGAAATACACCGGGGGATATGCGGAGCCCATGAGGGGGCAGGGACACTGGCAAATAAGATATTCAGGCAAGGGTATTACTGGCCCACTGTTAAAAAGGAGGCTAAAGAGTTTGTCCGAAGATGTGATGTGTGCCAGAGATTTGCTAACGCCATCAACGTACCAACCACACCTCAATCTAGCATATCCAGCCCATGGCCGTTCTCGCAGTGGGGCATAGACATTCTGGGACCTATTCCCAAGACCACGGGGCAGAAGAAGTTTGTAATAGTGGCTGTGGAATACTTCTCAAAATGGCCAGAGGCAGAGGCAGTCCCCACTATTACTGCGAGAAAAATGATAGACTTCGTCTGGGGCAACATTATCTACAGGTTTGGTATACCAAGGGTGCTCATATCAGAAAATGGAAAGCAATTTGACTGCAGCGCCTTCAGGGAATTTACAAGAAATATGGGCATCTGGCATAAATTCTCCTCGGTGGCCCATCCCCAAACCAACGGCCAAACAGAGGTCACCAACAGAGCTATTCTCCAAGGGCTGAAAAGGCGATTGGACGGAGCAAAGGGAAATTGGGCAGATGAGCTCAACAGTATTTTATGGGCGTTCAGAACTGCGCCCAGAGCGCCAACCAAGGAGACACCTTTCACACTTGCATTTGGCACTGAGGCCGTAGTTCCAATCGAGCTACAAGTCCCCACACATCGAGTCCAGTTCAATGACGAGAACGCCAACAGTGATAAACTGAGAAGCAACCTGGATGCCTTAGAAGAAGTCAGAGAAGAAGCTCGAGTTCGTACAGCTGCTTATCAACAAAGAGCGACTCGTTATTACAGTCAAAGGGTCAGAAAAAGAAGCATGAAGGTAGGAGATCTGGCCCTGAGAAATCTGAAAGCTACTGGAAAGAAAGCGGCAGTAGGAAAGCTGGCGCCGACCTGGGAGGGTCCTTTCAGAATAATTAAAATGATCAAACCAGGGGTGTATCGAATCGAGCACATGCAGGGAAACCCTGAGCCTCATGCTTGGAATATCCAATATTTGAAAAGGTACTTCCCTTAAGATGTTACCAAATGTAAGAGAATTAGTTGTATTTTGAAGCATGGAAATAAAAGTAAATGTTATTATCATCAAATTTGTTATTTGCCATAACTTACATTGCTTCCATTGAAAGAAACGAAAAAGAAAAAGAAAACAGGAACTTATGCGCAAGACCTCAGTGAGGTAGGTGACCGGGCTCCCTAAGCGCCCCCGGCACCACAAAACCGGCTGAGATGATGAAGTGACAGTAGGGCCAAAGTGCCTGAATCTTGTTCAAGACCTCAATGAGGTAGGTGATGGGGCTCCCCAAGCGCCCCCGGCACCACAAAACCGGCTGAGATGATGAAGCGACGGTAAGGCCAAAGTGCCTGAATCTTGTTCAAAACCTCAGTGAGGTGGGTGACCTGTAATACCCGGCTAGACTCCGGTATCGGAATTCCTACCTTCCAGTGGAATCTCAGATGTTGGAAACCTCTAGAAGGGTAAAACCATGTTTTCATGAAATGTTTTAATGTATTTTATGGTTTTAAACAAGAAAGGAAATGAGTTTTGTATGAAAATAACCTTGGAGGAAGACCCAGGTTCGGCCGCCGAACCTCAAGTTCGGCTGCCGAACATGGATGCATTTCGGGAGTGCTTTAGGCCCCCGAAGGCATGAGTGAGGGAAGTCCAGGTTCGGCCACCGAACATGGCATGCATGCAGAGGCACGTTAGGCCCCCGAAAGTGGCCTGGCCAGCCACCTATAAAGGGGTCCCCATGTCAGAACGGGTAAACTTTTCTCCCCGTTTTCGGCCAAGGTGAGTTCTCCACCGTCCCTCATCGATTTTGAGCTTCTTTCTTCGAATCTTCATGATTTTCTTATGAGTTTTCACTTGGTTTGAAGATATTTGAGCAAAAGAGCAAGTTTTGGGAGCTTGGAGACCAAAGAGTTGATTTCTCCCCACCTCCAAGCTAGGATCGTCTTTCCTCTTGATCTTCAAGAGGTAAGCTTAGATCCAACCTTCCTTGTATGTTTTAAACAAGTTTTATGAAGATCTATAGGGTAGAAATGCATGTTTAGGTTATTTTTGAGTTTATGGGTTTATGTTGAGTTTTTGGGGCAATGTATGATGTTTATGTATGCTTGATGTGTTGTAGTTGGGGTTTAGGATAGTTAGAGACCCCTATAGGCTTGTTGGCTTGAGTTTGCATGTTGTAGACTAGGTAAATGCATGATGGAATGTTTGAGAGGCGTTTGTGCATGAAAAAGGCTGGGTTCTGCCACTTAGGGAGGACCCAGGTTTGGCAGCCGAAGGCCCTTTTGGCCGCCGAACCTGCCTGTGGAGGCCAGAATTTGGCTGCCGAACCCTGCCCCCGAAAGTGGACTTTCGGCTCTGGAAGGGACTTTCGGCCGCCGAAGGTGCCGCCGAACATGCATGAGTTTCGTCTCTGGAGGGAACCTTCGGCCGCCGAAAGTGCCGCCGATGGTGCATGACTTTCGTCTCTGGAGGGACTTTTGGCCGCCGAACCTGCCGCCGAAAGTGCCCTGTTCAGCCTTCCTTTGCATGATTTATGTGATTGTTTTAAGGTGTTTTAGGGGATTTTTTGGGAGTATTTCAGAGTCATGTTCATGGATATTTGGTCCCTCATTTGAATCCACTTGTGTAGGTTCAGACCCGAGGAAACGAGGACCTCAGCAGTGAGATAGCTGCTTCAGAGTCATTAGAGCTTCAACCAGAGGTGAGTGGAATAACTCTTTACGTTTCAAAACAAATAAATAAATTTTGAGTATGATACATGCATCACGTATGCCATGAGATATACTAGGTTGTTTGCATTAGAATTCACGAATATGTTGCATTGCATAACTTGATGATGATGTGGATGGATGTTGAATGATCCTTTAGTCCTCGTATGTTATGGTATGATGATGATACGATATGGATAGCCAATGAGGCCCATTCTACGCCCCTAGCACGATTGGACTATGTAAAGGACTACTGGTGACAAGTCCATCCTTGATGTGATTTGTTTGTGCTGTGTTGCATTCCATGAAAGCATGAAATTTAAATTGAATGTTTGTTTATTCTGCTCACTGGGCTTTATAGCTCACCCCTCTCCCTTAACCCCCAGGTTTGCAGGTACAGGATAGACCAGGAGGTCAGCAGGAGTAGAGTCATGTTATATGTAATAGCTGGTGTGGACATGAATATGATGTAATGTAAAAAGTATAGTACAATAATGTAATGTAATGATGCTTATGGAAGTTTAGAGTTGTGCTTGACCATAGTATGTTGTTAATCCCTTTGTTTACATGATCTTTCAAAGGTAATGATGTTTTAAGTAAGCCAAACTCACTATATGATATGTTACCCCATTGGGGCATTGTTGAGGACTCCAATGTGGGGTTAATGATTTTGTATATGATTAGTGCATGCACAGGTTGAGTTTGGTGAATGAATGAAAAGAAAAGTTCAAAAATTTTATGTATGTGTTGATCATATATGGGATTAAACAGGTTTACAGGATGAATGTCAGGCTTGCTACGGGTCCCGGCGGCCTTAAGCCGATCTGGATCCTAGCACCGGTAGCGGTCCAGTTTCTGGGTCGTTACAGATTGGTATCAGAGCCCTAGGTTCATATGGTCGGACCTAGAGTGTCGGGCTCATAGAGGTTATAGAAGGTCAAGCACAATTGGAAAAGCATGTCCACTAGGATAGGATGTAGAGTCCTGTCTTGAATGATGATGTGAAATGCCATGATTTTATGCATGTGCATTAATGATATGCTATGTATGTGATGTATGTGATGCGGGTTCATGTGTTTTCACATGAACCATTTGATGCTAATGTTTTATGTGACGGGTATTGTTTTTTAGTAAGCAAAGTGAGAGGAACTCGTCGATCTGCACGATTGACTGGAGTACCACCGGAGGATGAGGGCATGAGTGCCCGTCCCCCTACATTGCCAAGGGCAATGTCTAGCAGGTGTAGTAGGGAAAGAGCAGTGAGAGGCCCTAGAAGGTCTTTGGATATGAATAGAAGCAGATCAGTAAGGGGAACAGTTCAATGAGGAATGTCAGAGGATGTGGGGGATGATATGGATGTGGACCAGAGGAGGGATGGCAGTCTTGGAGTGAGTATGTCTGAAGAGGGAATGGGAGAGTCCCAAGAAGGCACTCAGGCCTCAGGATTTGTTCAGCCACCCCAGTACCCACCCTTTTCTTAGAATCCCGGGTATTCGATGGGAGGTACATCGGATTACCCCAGCTTTAGCCCTTATCACTCTCACATGCCATACCCACCTTTCTACCCACCATACCCACAGTACCCTATGTACCCACCCCCATCTTTCTACCTAGGTACATCAAACCCTACCCCAGGGGATGTTGCACCTCCTCCACCACCAGCAGAACCTACTGTCCCAGAAACCCAAATGCCTAAGCCTAGCTCATCTGGAGGGAGTAAGGTCAAGATGACCGAGTACATGAAGCTGGGTGCTCCCTAGTTTGAAATGGGTGATGACCCGTTTGTGTACCTTGAGAGGGTCAAGATGATTACAAATGAGATAGGAGCTGATGATAGTAGAGCCATTCAAATGGCTGGGTTCACACTGAAATGCAAGAAGGCCCGAGAGTGATTTAAAAACTATGTGAACTCGAGGTTGGACAGCCTATCATGGGAGGAGTTTGCAAATGAGTTTACAGGATGGGCTTTCCCTGACAGTTCAAGGGAGCTGAAGATGATTGAACTTGAGCAGTTGAGGCAGACGGATGAGATGAGTGTGGATGAGTATACAGACAGGTTCTTAGAGCTGTTGCCGTTTACTGGGCAGAATCTGGACACAGATCAGAAGAAGTCAAGGAGGTATATCATGAGGCTCCATTCCAGATATTCCTCCTTGATTCAGTCAGCAGAGAGGGAGAGTTTTCATGCCATAGTGGATATGGCTCGGAGGATGGAGGCTAGTGCAATAATCGAGGGAAAAGTCAAACAGTCAGTGGCACAGCCTTCTGGTTCCAAGACCCCTGGTGGGGCAAGTTAGATCCTTCTACCTTGAATACAGCAGCTTCAGGCAGTAAGAGGTGGAGTAGTACCACCAAGAAGTCAAAGAAGAACAAGTTCTGGAACAAGATCAAGTCAGGTCTAGGATTGGGAAGTGGCTCGAGCTCAGGTGCAGATAATGCAGTATGTAAGAAGTGTGGGAAGCCGCACAAGGGTGTATGTCTGGTTGGGACGACAGCCTGCTTCAGGTGTGGGCAGGAGGGACACATGGCTCGGGAGTGTCCTTGAGCAGCTTTTATGGCACAGTCTCAGCAGACAGCTTCTGGTAGTGTGGCTCAGCCAGCAGCTCCAGCCGCGACTCAGGCTAGTGGCAGAGGCAGAGGGAGAGGGGCAGCCTCTTCTTCAGCGGGTTTCAGGGGTGAAGGTCCATCAGCTCCAGCACGGATCTTCACCATGACACAGCAGGAGGGAAATGCATCAAACACAGTGGTGTCAGGTATTCTCATCATTGGTTGTTCTGATGTTTATGCCTTAATGGACCCTAGTGCATCGCATTCTTTCATTGCTTCGAGGGCCCTCGAGAGGTTGGGATTAATAGTCTCTGGGTTAGAGTGTCCCCTATGGGTCAGTGGACCCAAGTGTGACCCATCAGTGGCAGAGTCAGTCTGCCAGTGTAGTCCAGTTTTTGTGGAGGGAAGATGCCTTTCTGCCGACCTTGTGGTTCTAGATTTGACAGATTTTGACGTCATTCTAGGGATAGATTGGCTATCTACCCATGGTGCTACCTTGGATTGTAGAGATAAGGTAGTCAGGTTCAGATGTCAGGATGGGTCAGAGGTTGTCTTCAGAGGAGACAGGGGGAGTACACCTAGAGGTTTGATATCAGCCCTTCAGACTCGTAGGCTGCTCAGGAGGGGTTGTCAGGGTTTTCTAGCTCATGTGAGAGAGCTGGATAGTCATGTCAGAGAGCCCGCCTCAGTGCCCGTGGTCAGAGAGTTCTTAGATGTTTTCCCAGATGAGCTGCCAGGTTTACCACCTGCTAGGGAGATAGAGTTCGAAATTGAGTTGATGCCTGGAACCAGACCGATCTCTATCCCTCCCTACAGGATGGCACCAGCAGAATTGAAAGAGCTTAAGGAGCAGTTGCAAGAGTTGGTAGATAAGGGCTTCATCCGACCGAGTACCTCACCTTGGGGTGCTCCAGTGCTATTTGTAAAAAAGAAGGATGGATCCCTCAGACTTTGTATCGACTACAAGCAGTTGAACAAAGTCACTACGAAGAATAAGTACCCGTTGCCGAGGATCGATGATCTATTCGACCAGCTAGCAGGAGCAGGTTGTTTCTCCAAAATAGATCTGAGATCTGGGTATCATCAGCTGAGGATAAGAGAAGAGGATGTGCCAAAGACAACATTCAGGACCAGATATGGGCACTATGAGTTCCTTGTGATGCCGTTCGGGTTAACCAATGCCCCTGCAGCATTCATGGATCTCATGAACAAAGTTTTCAGTCAATACCTGGATCACTTTGTTATTGTCTTCATAGATGATATCTTAGTGTATTCCAGGAATGCAGAGGAGCATGCCCATCATCTGAGGTTGGTTTTGCAGACCTTGAGGGAACATGGCTTGTATGCCAAGTTCTCCAAGTGTGAGTTCTGGCTGAGGAGCATTTCATTCTTGGGGCACATTGTGTCAGAAAATGGAATTGAGGTAGACCCCAAGAAAGTGGAAGCTGTAGCTAACTGGCCTAGACCCACTACAGTGACAGAGATCAAGAGTTTCTTGGGTTTGGCAGGTTAATACAGGAGGTTCGTTCAGGACTTCTCTAAGATTGCAGCTCCTATGACCAGACTGACTAAGAAGAACCAGAGGTTTGTATGGACCGACCAGTGTGAAGAAAGTTTTGAGGAGCTCAAGAAGAGGTTGACTTCAGCACCAGTGTTAGCTCTGCCAACTAGTAATGAAGACTTCACGGTTTTCTGTGATGCGTCCCGTGTGGAACTGGGTTGTGTGCTGATGCAGAATGAAAGGGTGATTGCTTATGCTTCTAGGCAGTTGAAGAAGCACGAGTTGAATTACCCTACACATGACCTAGAGATGGTAGCGGTAATCTTTGCACTCAAGATGTGGAGGCATTACCTTTATGGGGTAAAATGTGAGATCTTCACAGATCATAAAAGCCTGCAGTACATCCTGAGTCAGAGAGAGCTGAATTTGAGATAGAGAAGATGGGTAGAACTGCTCAGTGACTATGATTGCAAAATCCAGTACCATCCGGGTAAAGCGAATGTTGTGGCAGACGCCTTAAACCGGAAATCACTTGGCAGTTTGTCCCATATTTCAGCAGAGAGGAGGCCAGTGGTGAAGGAGTTTCATAAGCTCATTAATGAAGGCCTACAGTTGGAGTTGTCTGGTACAGGTGCTTTGATAGCCCAGATGAGAGTGGCACCCGTGTTTCTGGAGCAGGTGGCTCAGAAACAGCACGAGGACCCAGAGTTAGTAAAGATTGCCAGGACTGTTCAGTCAGGCAAGAATGAAGAGTTCAGATTTGACAACAAGGGGATCATCCGCTATGGGAATAGATTGTGTGTACCAGATGACGTGGGTCTGAAGGGTGACATTATGAGAGAGGCTCATAATGTCAGATACAGTGTTCACCCTGGAGCCACCAATATGTATCAGGATCTAAAAAGAGTGTATTGGTGGCCAGTTATGAAGAGAGAAGTGGCACAGTTCGTGTCAGCCTGCGAAATATGTCAGAGGGTGAAGCTGGAACATCAGAAGCCAGCTGGAATGCTTAACCCACTACCTATTCTAGAGTGGAAATGGGAGAATATTGCTATGGACTTCGTGGTGGGGTTACTGGCAACGTCCAACAGATTGGACTCCATATGGGTGATTGTGGACAGACTAACCAAATCTGCTCACTTCATCCCTGTCAGGAGTGGCTATTCTGTGGACAAGTTGGCGCAGGTGTATGTTGATGAGGTTGTCAGGTTGCATGGGGTTCCTGTTTCAATAGTGTTTGATAGAGGACCCCAGTTCACCTCCAGGTTTTGGTGGAGTCTGCAGAACGCTATGGGTACCAGGTTGGATTTTAGCACTGCTTTCCATCCACAGACGGATGGACAATCAGAGAGGACCATCCAGACAATAGATGATATGCTCAGAATGTGTGTGCTGGATTTTGGCGGTTCTTGGAGGCAGCATCTACCTTTGGTGGAGTTTGCTTACAATAACAGTCATCATGCTAGCATAGGGATGGCTCCATATGAGGCTTTGTATGGAAGGAAGTGCAGGTCGCCTGTTTGTTGGGAAGAAGTTGGGGAAAAGGCCTTAGCAGGGCCTGAGCTAGTAGAGATCACTAGCAGAGTGGTGCCCATAATCAGAGAGAGGATCAAGACTGCTGCAAGCAGGCAAAAGAGTTATGCAGATATCCGCAGAAGACAAGTAGAGTTTCAAGAGGGGGATTTGGTATTGCTCAAGGTGTCTCCTATGAAAGAGGTGATTTAGTTTGGGAAGAAAGGTAAGCTAGCTCCTCGGTACATCGGACACTTTGAAATCTTGCAGAAGATCGGGAATGTATCGTATAAGTTGGACTTACCTGCTTCTATGGAGAGAATCCATCCGATTTTCCATCTTTCCATATTAAGAAAGTTCGTGTCAGATCCGAGCAAGGTTCTTAGTGAGCCTGATGTGGAGATCCAAGAAGATCTCACCTATGTTGAGCAGCCAGTACAGATCCTAGATACCCAGATTAGAAAGCTAAGAAACAAGGAAATCCCGATGGTGAAAGTCCTTTGGAATCACCACAACATCGAGGAGTGTACCTGGGAGACACGGGAGTCCATGCTCCAGCAATATCCTCATCTCTTTTAAGGTAAGTGTTATGTATTTTATGTGAATGTTTATGTTTTATGCTATGCATGTGTTGTTTGGTGAACATTCGGGGACGAATGTTCTTAAGGGGGGGAGAATGTAATACCCGGCTAGACTCCGGTATCGAAATTCCTACCGTCCGGTGGAATCTCGGATGTCGAAAACCTCTAGAAGGGTAAAACCATGTTTTCATGAAATTTTTCAATGTATTTTATGGTTTTAAACAAGAAAGGAAATGAGTTTTATATGAAAATAACCTTGGAGGATGACCCAGGTTCGGCCGCCGAACCTCAAGTTCGGCTGCCGAACATGCATGCATTTCGGGAGTGCTTTAGGCCCCCGAAGGCATGAGTGAGGGAAGTCCAGGTTCGGCCACCGAACCTTATGTTCGGCCGCCGAACATGGCATGCTTGCGGAGGCACGTTAGGCCCCCGAAAGTGGCCTGGCCAGCCACCTATAAAGGGGTCCCCATGTCCGAACGGGTGAGCTTTTCTCCCCGTTTTCGGCCAAGGTGAGTTCTCCGCCGTCCCTCATCGATTTTGAGCTTCTTCCTTCGAATCTTCATGATTTTCTTATGAGTTTTCACTTGGTTTGAAGATATTTGAGCAAAAGAGCAAGTTTTGGGAGCTTGGAGACCAAAGAGTTGATTTCTCCCCACCTCCAAGCTAGGATCCTCTTTCCTCTTGATCTTCAAGAGGTAAGCTTAGATCCAACCTTCCTTGTATGTTTTAAACAAGTTTTATGAAGATCTATGGGGTAGAAATGTATGTTTAGGTTATTTTTGAGTTTATGGGTTTATGTTGAGTTTTTGGGGCAATGTATGATGTTTATGTATGCTTGATGTGTTGTAGTTGGGGTTTAGGATAGTTTGAGACCCCTATAGGCTTGTTGACTTGAGTTTGCATGTTGTAGACTAGGTAAATGCATGATGGAATGTTTGGGAGGCGTTTGTGCATGAAAAAGGCTGGGTTCTGCCACTTAGGGAGGACCCAGGTTCGGCAGCTGAAGGCCCTTTCGGCCGCCGAATCTGCCTGTGGAGGCCAGCATTTGGCTGCCGAACCCTGCCCCCGAAAGTGGACTTTCGGCTCTGGAAGGGACTTTCGACCGCCGAAGGTGCCGCCGAACATGCATGAGTTTCGTCTCTGGAGGGAACCTTCGGCCGCCGAAGGTGCATGACTTTCGTCTCTGGAGGGACTTTCGGCCGCTGAACCTGCCGCCGAAAGTGCCCTGTTTAGCCTTCCTTTGCATGATTTATGTGATTGTTTTAAGGTGTTTTAGGGGGGTTTTTGGGGAGTATTTCAGAGTCATGTTCATGGATGTTTGGTCCCTCATTTGAGTCCACCTGTGTAGGTTCGGACCTGAGGAACCGAGGACCTTAGCAGTGAGATAGCTGCTTCAGAGTCATTAGAGCTTCGGCCAGAGGTGAGCGGAATAACTCTTTACGTTTCAAAACAAATAAATAAATTTTGAGCATGATACATGCATTACGTATGCCATGAGATATACTAGGTTGTTTGCATTAGAATTCACGAATATGTTGCATTGCATAACTTGATGATGATGTGGATGGATGTTGAATGATCCTTTAGTCCTCGTATGTTATGGTATGATGATGATACGGTATGGATAGCCAGTGAGGCCCATTTTACGTCCCTAGCACTATGTTAAGAAAAAGACCAGTGAGGCCCATTCTACGCCCCTGGCACTATGGAATGTTATGCTATGTTATGTTATGTTAAGAGAAAGACTAGTGAGACCCATTCTACGCCCCTAGCACGATTGGACTATGTAGAGGACTATTGGTGACAAGTCCATCCTTGATGTGATTTGTTTGTGCTGTGTTGCATTCCATGAAAGCATGAAATTTAAATTGAATGTTTGTTTATTCTGCTCATTGGGCTTTATAGCTCACCCCTCTCCCTTAACCCCCAGGTTTGCAGGTACAGGATAGACCAGGAGGTCAGCAGGAGTAGAGTCATGTTATATGTAATAGCTAGTGTGGACATGAATATGATGTAATGTAAAAAGTATAGTACAGTAATGTAATGTAATGATGCTTATGGAAGTTTAGAGTTGTGCTTGACCATAGTATATTGTTAATCCCTTTGTTTACATGATCTTTCAAAGGTAATGATGTTTTAAGTAAGCCAAACTCACTATATGATATGTTACCCCATTGGGGCATTGTTGAGGACTCCAATGTGGGGTTAATGATTTTGTATATGATTAGTGCATGCATAGGTTGAGTTTGGTGAATGAATGAAAAGAGAAGTTCAAAAATTTTATGTATGTGTTGATCATGTATGGGATTAAACAGGTTTACAGGATGAATGTCAGGCTTGCTACGGGTCCCGGCGGCCTTAAGCCGATCTGGATCCTAGCGCCGATAGCGGTCCGATTTCCGGGTCGTTACATGACCGGGCTCCCCAAGCACCCCCGGCACCATAAAACCGGCTGAGATGATGAAGCAACAGTAAGGCCAAAGTGCCTGAATCTCGTTCAAGAGCTCAGTGAGGTAGGTGACCGGGCTCCCCAAGCGCCCCCGGCACCACAAAACTGGCTGAGATGATGAAGCGACAGTAAAATCAAAGTGCCTGAATCTTGTTCAAGACCTCAATGAGGTAGGTGACCGGGCTCCTCAAGCACCCCCGACACCACAAAACCGACTGAGATGATGAAGCGACAGTAAGGCCAAAGTGCCTGAATCTTGCGCAAGACCTCAGTGAGGTAGGTGACCGGGCTCCCCAAGTGCCCCTGGTACCACAAAACCAGTTGAGATGACGAAGAACGAGACAAGCCTAAGGTGCCTAGATCCCATTCAAGATCAAAAGGGTCTAAACCTCGAGCAAATTCAAAAATCAAAAGAGAACAGGGCAAGTTTGAAAAGAGCTAAAACGCGAGCTAAGATACCTAAATCCGAGCTGGGAGGAATCAAGCAAGAAAAGAACCAAATTCAGGAAAGCCTGAGGGATAAAGTGGAAGTCACGAATTCCCTCTAACCCAAGGAGCAAGAGGAAATAAAAGGCATGAGCAGGCAAGGCCACAGCCTTAATTCCTATCTGCACAGAACTAAAAACAAAGAGGCCAGCTCTGCTCAGCACTTTAAAAGGTACATGGTCCATTTCACTTTGATTACTCGAAAAATTATATATCCGATCTCAAATAATGGGGTAATCAACAAAATAAAAACTCAATAAGAGTGCCTTTGCGAGATTAGAAAAACTTATAAGTTAGAAGTTCAACCAATTATTGGAGTTCCAGCCCTGATTAGCTCTAGGGCAAGAAAATTGCTAACTGAATTGGTCAATCCAAGGTGGCGGATCTCTTTGGAAAATTACTGAATAAGCGTATAGATTAAAAATTTTATCCTTAATTTATTGACAGATTGAGCAAATTAGGCTTTTCACAGATCAAGCAATTTGGTGAAGCCAGAAAGATAAAGAAAAGCAAAAATAGTTCAAAGCGTAAACACAAATAAAAGGTAGATTTCATTAATCAAAAGAAAAATAGATTACAATTTAATCTAATCATCTATAACTATGGGTGGAAAAATTGTCCGTAAAGGACTTACATTCCTAGGAAAATCATTATTTACATTATCAGTATCTACATTACTATCTTGGGGGAGTCCAGCACCTTTCTGCTCTGACCCCCTGGGGCCCACATAGGGCACTATCTCACCCCCAGCACCTTCTCCTTGAGGCCCGGCATCACCTTCTGCAGACTTCTCGTCCTCCTCTCCTAGCTCAGCACCCTCTTCTAGAGGTCCAGTGGCAGTGCGGGGAGTCCCTTTGGCAAGGGTCTGTCGTCCTCCCCGTAGCGCACCTCCTCGCCATCAGAGTCTACCTCAAGAGCTCGGAGTTGAGCTAGCGGGGTGGAAGGGGCATGCCTGGCTTCCCTCAAGCCCCGATTGAAACCGGAGATGAACATGCAGAAGCCCTTGTGCCATATTGCATTCTTCATCTCGTCAGAGGCTTTGAATTCCTCAAGTCGCGCCTCGTAGGCCTCAGCTATCTTGGCCTTCAACTCAGAAGAGTCTTTATAACTTTGAAGACGAGCTTCACAGGCCTGCTCAATCTCCTTTTTCAGCTCTGCCAACTCCTTGTACTCCCTCAGGCGCTCCTCACACTCCAGCTGAACCCTGTCTTCAGCGAGCTTAGCGTCCTCGAGCAGGGCTGAGCACCTCTTCTCCAAAGCTTTAACTTCTTGGCAGAGTTGTTGATTTTGAAATTTAGACTCCTCTGCTGCCAAGGTCAGGTCTTTGATACTGTCAGCGCGCTTGCTCAGCTCCTGCTCAAGAATCGCTATCCGAGCCAGGGCTTCCTCTCTTTGGGCCATCACAGCATCATAATGAGCTTGGGCTGCCTCAAAATCTGTCTTTAAGGCCTCGTATTGATGTCGGACCTCATCCCTTTGGCTCACGGCCTCATCCCTCTCCTTCCGAACTTCTTCTAAGGAGGACAGCTGCTCCAAGGCCTCATTACGGTGGACCTCTGCAGCAGTTGCCCTCTTATCAGCCCTCTCCGCAGCTTCCCGTGTGTAAGCCAGCTCTTCCTGGAGGGTCTTCAAGTGCTCCTGGGCTGTAGCCGGGTGACCTCGAGCATCGCTGGTTGCAGCCAAATTCTCCTCAAGGCGCGCCTCCTCTATCCGGCGGTCCACCGTGCTCCGGGTGGACTCGTCGCGGGCGTCTACTTCCATGAAGAGGCCCATCAACTGGCACAAAGAGAGAAATATCAATGCATAAGGTAATGTAAACCAAGAAGAAAATTCCCAAGTTAAGAAGAACAACTTACCATCAGAAGCATCTCCCTGATTGTGTCTCCAAGCTCCCCTCGAGTCCGAGACCTGTATGCTGCTTGCTTTCGAGTAAAGCTAGCCAAAAGGCCAGTAAGAGCAAGCAGATGAGGGTCTGGAGCCTCTGTAGCCCCGCCAAACATCTGCTCCCATAGGATCTCCGCAACAACGCTTGCTGGAGATTGGTGAGTGATGTCCTTTGTATTCAGAATCTCGTTGTCAGCAGCAGAGAGCAGAGGCACCACAGGAGTTTTTTCTTTTTCTAGAGGAGGCAGGGCCCGAGACCTCTTGGGGACAGGAGCCGGGGCAGGCGCTTCAGAAGGGAGAGGACGCTTGTTCGTGGCCCCCTCGACAACACCCTTGGGGACAACTGAGGACTCCTCTCGGGGAGGAATGCTATCCTTTAGCTCGGACTCGACCCCCTCCATAGGAACGTCCTCAGCAGCGGGGGAAATCTCTACGGGAGCTCCTAAAACCTCCATTTCATCGCCTGAAGCTCTCCCATCAACCGGAGTGACTTGGGCTCTCTCTTCAGGGACATCCTCCAAAGATGAGGCAACATCCGTCCTCACATGCCCAGGATCTTCAACCGACCTGTCGGTAACCCTGGGAGCCCTCTCCATCCTCGCAGCAGAGACCTGTTGGGACTTCGGGGCCTAGGAAGACTGAGGGATCGAGCTCGACCTGCTGCGGCTGGAGGGCCTGGAGGTCCTAACACCTCGGGAGCTCGGCTTGGGAGCTCGGGAAGAAGCTGAAACAGGATGAGCAAACCAACCTGCCGACCTGGAAAAGATGACCTGGGCCACCTGATGAGTGGCTTCCGACACAGACAGCCCAGCTCAGAGGGCATCTAAACCAGTATTCATGCTCTCCCGAGACAAGGTGAAGTTCTTCGGGGGCTTGATCTGGTCCATCTTAACGTCGGAAGCTGCAAAGATCCAAAACCAAAACAAATTAGAACAACCCTCAGTAAAAATCACAAAGAAAAGGCAAAACGATTAAATGAAATAAAGTACTAGCAGCCCTGCAACCCTGAAGGCTACACACGAACATACACTTTTCGAAATTATACTTCCTTTCAACAGAAGTCAGTCGAAGGAACCCGACGTGCTCGGTAAGACTTAGCTGGGGCAGGTCGTTGCAGCCTAGAGGGACATCCTCCCAGGAGAGCTCCACCTCCCAAGACAACCCGGAGTCCTTCTTCAGCTCAACCACCGCGAACCCTTCCACCCAGCCCTTTATCGAGTCCTTATGACCCGAGAAGATGGACAGCCCTCCACGAGGGGCAAAATAGTAAAAGCTTTGGCTTGCCCTAACCAGCCTAAAAAAGGTAACAAAGAGACGCGCCGTGGGTGTGAATCCCCAGCTCAGACAGACAGATTCGAAAGAACACATGAAAAGAATGGAATTAGGAGCCAACATTCGAAGGGTTATCTCGAAGTACCGGAAGACCTCAATGAAGAAAGGAGTAAAGGGGAAGGTTAGACCGTATTCTCGTTGTTTGACAAAAAAGACTAGACTGAGATCTTTCTGGGGGTCTATTAAGCCGGGAGGAGAAGGATCGGAAAGAACGATCCTCTCGTTCCAGTAAGGAGCTCGAATATGATAAAGGGGAGTGTCCAAATACTTCCGAGAAATGAAATTTTTTAAAGTAGAAGGGGTGATGCTAGACTCAAGATCAAAGACATCGGGAAGTTTAGGGCTATCCATGGCGAAATAAGAAGCGTACCTTGAAAGTGGTTAGAGCAGAAGGACAGAGCAAGCAAAGCGCACAGAGAACAGACGTTTTGGAAAAGTAGAGAAATTTTGAAATTTAAATAGTACAAGGAAAGAGAAATGTTTTAAGGGGAAAAGTTCTCGGGTCGCGTGGTCATAATGGGTCCTCGGCGTTTACCCTCCCATCATTCATGTAATAACTGATGAGAAGGTAAAGGGGCAATTGATGACCGCTGGATTTAACCACCCTGGAAAGAGGACGAGCCCACAGTGATAGGGCCGGCCCAGAACCCGTGGGTCCCACGAGTGAGAAGGCCCAACCCATTCACCCTCGAGGTCGAGCTTTTCTCAGGACCTAGCCTTCTCTTTCCGAGTTCAGCCTGGACGCTTAGCAAAACGAGGATCACTGGCCCGGCCCCGAACTGCTCGGTTAACCCACGTGCTAAAAGGGAGAATTAAATGACCGTTATGCATGGAGCAGATATCTGATATTTTCATACGACCGTATCCGTATGGCAGAGACAGGTGACCTAATGGCAGTGAGGTCATTACACGTCACTGACAGACCAAGAAAAAGAATATAAGGAGAGGAGCACCCTCCTCTCAGACCAAGCTTGCAAATCCCTTGTAAAACCCTATTTTCTGAATCTCAGATCATCAATTATATTTATATAAATTTAATATATAATTAATTAAATTATATAAATTAATAAAATATGATATTATATTATAAATAACTTAAATTAATTAATATTAACATTAATATTAATATAATTTATAATTATATTTTATAAATTTAATATATAATTAAATAATTTAAATTAATAAAATATAATAATTAATTAAAAAAAATTAAGTTCGTCCTATTTATGATTGTGTTTTTAAAGTGCGATAATATATATAAATTATATTTTTTAATTATTTTTTCCACCGCACTTGAACAGTGCAATAAAATTTTTTAAAGTGTAGTAGAGTTGCGTTTTACTCTAATTCAAAAAAATTTTTTTTTCCGATTGGGAGAATTTTTTTTTCTTAAGCTTGGAAAAGCCATTAGAAACAACTAATTAATGCTATTACAGTAGTAATCAACATTTCAAAAGTGAGGTATACATAAGTTGCTCATCCATATCCAATAATATATATATATATATCTATATAATCTGTTTATTTGTAAAAAATAATTTATATTTAAAAATATTTTTTATATAATCTGTTTATTTGTAAAAAATAATTTATATTTAAAAATATTTTTTATATAAAAAATACAAAATATTTTATATAAAAAGTATTTTTCAATAAAATAAATTATTTTTATTATTTAATATTAATTTAAAAAATAAAATATATTAATAAATTTATACATAGAGTTATCCATAAAATCATAGAGTTATCAATAAAATTTTCAAAGTACAGAAAATATTAATTGAAAATATTTTTTTGTTGATTAGCACCAAAAACTATAAAAATATTTTCCTAATTTAGTTTTTGGAAACAAATAGAGTTTTAGAGAGTAAACAAGGACTACTGGACTATAGTGTTGTTTCTTCTTCTATTTACTTTGCCTTAGTATTGATACTACTGAACTCATGGTAGATTCTCCATGCATCCAACCTCTACAATTTATATGGACATTAAAGGATTTTTTTTTTCTTTTGTTTTGTATAATAGCTGTTCAGTGATTTCTTTTATAATTTGAAAAGAAGTTCTCAGCTAGTAGCTCATATCTGCAGACACAATCATATATGTTTCCTCAATTCAAATTTTCTACTGATCTTTAATTATTTACCTTTTTCAACTTTAATGGATCGCATTTAAATCAAGCATTGAAGTTGGTACAAGTAGCTCTAGCCCATTCCTTCCAAAATAATCACAGATGTAATAGTTCTTTTTATAAAGAATTTATCAACAACTTATTTGCACATTCATTTGGAGTAAACAACATTATCAAACTAAGAAAGTCGACATTAAAATAAACCATAATACTATTGGCGATAAAAGGATCCTAGTGAGCTTAATATTTTAATAGGACATCAATTTCTCAATACTATAGTAATAAGTAATGTATGTACGATCATGATAAAATTAGGGTAAGTGATAGAACACAATTTCAGCACACATATTGCTCTATTCTCAGTATTGATTTGAGTATCTTCTAATTAATTTTGTATTTTTTTGGTATTCTTTCGTAGAGAAGCATAGGAATGGCAGATTTGATAAAAATAATGGAAAACTGCTGAACATGACTTGACTAATGATTTAGAAAAACCTGTCGACCGATCCTACCTCGCGAAACCAGTATTTGCTCAGATTCTCTAGTTGAGCTAATATATTCCAGTTAAAAGATTGGAGCAAAGATTTGTCCAAATATCTGGGCAAATCATCAATTAGCGCCAAGACTCGATAGAGAGTGAAAAATTGATTCAAAATTTGAAATAAAAGATTAGATCTCCTCATTTAAAGCCGCTGGACCTCACACAATCTTTCCTCTTTAAGTGCAGCGTGATACCTTCCATGAATCAAGGAACATCCTCTCAAAGGAAATAAATTAAAAAGGTAATCCCAATTAAAGCAATTCAAATCTCATATTTTCAGAAGGTTTAAGGAGGATTCTGTTATGGTTTAGCTTCTATATAATCCTGCCTGAGTGAATAGCTATGGGAGGAGGATCACTTCTTCTTTAGGTGATTTCTTTTCTTTTATATTTTTTCTCAAGCCATGTGTGGCTAAACACTTTAGATCTAATTGGAGATAGGTTTAGGTTGAAGTTTCAGTTTTTCCATGAATTGTGAGATCTAAAAATTATTATTCATCCTTTATTCTTCTAATATTTATATAATTTCAGTTCTTGTTATCATTATTGCTTTGTTATTTGATCAATAGGGCACATTGTTCATATTTTCAAAGTGATATATCCTTAGTAGATCATGTAGGTGATCAAGCACTATTGTGCATTATATTCCCACCTCTGGCACCACCTTTTGAACTAAAAACTGGACTAATTCACTTATTTTTCAAGTTCAGGAGATTAGAAAATGAAGACCCACACAAACACCTCAAAGAAGTCCATATTGTATGTTCAATCATGCGGCCTCATTAGATAACCGAAGAACACATTAAACTGAAAGCCTTTCCCTTTTCTCTTGATAAATCTGCAAAAGACTGGTTATTTTACTTACTACCTGTATCCATCACTACATGGGCTGAAATAGTGAGGGCCTTCTTGGAAAAACATTTTCCAACCTCAAAGGCTATTGGTATTAGAAGAGAGATTAGTAGTATCAAACATAAAGACACCGAAGAATTGTACAAATATTGAGAGAGATTCAAACAATAAATTGCCCCCAACATGACATCTCCGATCAATCCCTTATTCAATACTTCTATGGAGGTCTTTTACCCTAAAAAAGGAGATTCATTGATGCAGCATGTGGAGGATTAATTGAGGACAAAACAACTCAAGCCATAAGAGAATTAATCTCCACCATGGCAGCAACCTCAAATTAGTATGGAGACCAAAAAGAACTACCAAGGAGGGTAAATGAGGTAAGTACATCTTCTCCTATCTCATAGATTTCTGATCTAACATCTGCAATGCGATGTCTGGTTGTAGGGCAAGCTTAGTAGACTAAATCCCGTGGGATCTATACCATAATAGGACACCTAACAGACATGTGTCCTTCTCTTTAAGATGATAAGCAATAAGTCAATGCTTTCAGAGTGTTCAATGGCCAAAGATAGTATGATCCATACTCTAATACCTACAATCCCAATTGGAGAGATCATCCAAATTTCAGCTATGCAAAGTCTAAAATGTTTTAAAACTATCAGCAGAGACATCCTCCCCAAGCTGCCCCTAAAAAACCAGGTGTTCCTCTAGAGGGGATTGTGAAATCTCTAGCAAACACAGTTAAGAACCTTGAACAACAGATTAGCCAAATTGCCACATCAGTAAGCAGGTTGGAAACACAAGGAAAACTGCCTTCACGGATAGTGGTCAACTCAAAATAGAATGCTAGTGCTGTAACCTTGAGAAGCGGGAAAGAACTGCAGAATGACAGATTTGAGTAGAGATTTGCCCAAACCTCTGGGCAAACTACCGAGAAGGAGCTACAGATCAATGAGACAACTCATAAATAACAAAAAGAGAATAAAGCAGACAAAACAAAGCAGCAAGATCAGTTTAGAGTTCCACCACCATTTCCTAGAAGGTTAGCCAAAACCAAAAAGGAAAAGGAGGAAAAAGAAATTCGTGAAACCTTTCACAAGGTGAAGGTAAACATACCTTTACTTGATGCCATCAAGAAAATACCTCGCTATGCCAAATTTTTCAAGGAATTATGCACAAACCAAAGAAAACTAGCTGAACATAAAAAAAGTGAGCATGGGAGAGAGTGTCTTCGCTGTTATCCAAAGAAAACTCCCCACCAAATGCAAAGATAGGGGAATATTTTGTTGTTTTTTGCAAAATTGGCAATGTTGGCATTAAAAAGCCATGTGCGATCTTGGAGCATGTCATGTCCCTAATGGGTGTCAAACCCACCAAAAATAACCTATTCAAATCCAATAAATATGATGCTGATAAGGCTTGTTTCCTCAATTTGGCTTGTTTTTTCAAGCTTTTGGGAGTCCTTTCAATCTCAAGATCACAGAGCAAATCTTCTTCACGATAAAACCTAGTCACAAAAAGATTTAGTTTAAATCCATTTCTTGGCAACGGTACCAATTTTTAATGGATGTCGAAACTACAAAAAATAACCTTATCAAATCCAACAAATATGAATTGCATATAAGGTAAATAGGAATGAATCCATAGGGAATTGACACTAAAAACTTCCAATCATAAACTAGGAAAATAAACAATAAAAGTAAAAATGGGGGTTTGATGAGGAGAGCAACTAAAATGAAATCAAGATAATTAAAAAAAGCGAATAATCAAAAGACAATCAAATCAATGCAAATAAATTCTAGTTGAAGATTAGGATACATTTCAGTTTTGAGAATTGATCATAGAAATTAAAATGTCTTTGTTCAGTCCAATAAATTAGTTCTAGTTATAGAAGACGCTCCATATAACCAATCTCTCCTTAGGTGTAAATTAATTAGGAATCTTTCGCTAATTAACCCTAGTCAACAAATAACCCAAAAAAACGTCTATTGGATTTAATTTATCAACTGCCTTAAGAATTAGAGAGACCTATTTCTAATCAACAAACCAAACCGCTTGGTGAGTTCAAGTTAGATCATGCAATTTCTTAGTAGGTTACACTAATTATTACTTGTTGTTGAATAACTTAAGTAATAATAGATTTCAAGCATTCAAACTAACAATATATCACTTTGAAAATATGAACAATGGGCCTTATTGATCAAATAACAAAGCAATAATAATATTAAAAACTGAAATTGCATAAATATTGAAAGAATAAAATATGAATAATTAAGTTTAGATCTCACAATTCATGGATAAACTGAAATTTCAACCTAACTCCAACTAAAAATAAAGAGTTTAGCCACTCATGGCTTGCAAAAAAATATAAAAGAGAATAAAAATAATTTGGCTGGAAGAGATGGTGCTAAATATGATCCATAGCTGTCTAAAAAAATAAGATTAAATAGGTGTTGAACCCTAGTAGAATCCTTCTAAAAATAGAAAATATTAATTGCTTCAATTGAGGAATCCTTCTTTAATATGTTTCCATTGCATAAATATTGAAAGAATAAAATATGAATTATTAAGTTTAGAGGGAAAATTACTTTGTAGTCCCTCAGGTTTAACGTAATTAACACTTCTGTCCCTCTATTTTGGCGACCCAACACTTAAGTCCCTCACTTTCTTTTCTGTCCAACTTCGTAGTCCTTCCGTCCAAAATAGCCGTTTGGGACACGTGAATTGACAAAATTAACCTTCTTCTTCTTCTTCTTCCTCCTTTTTCTGCAACTTCTTCTTCTTCTTCTTCTTCTTCTTCTTCTTTCTTCTTCTTCTTCTTCTTTCTTCTTCCTTCTTCTTCTTCTTCTTTCTTCTTCTTCCTACTCTTTCTACAGCAGCTTCTTCTTCTTCTTCTTCTTCTTTCTTCTTCTTCTTCTTCTTCTTCTTCTTCTTCCTACTCTTTCTGCAGCAGCTTCTTCTTCTTCTTTCTTCTTCTTCTTCTTCTTCTTCTTCTTCTGCAACTGGAGAGAGAAAGCATGAAAGAGAGAAAAAAAAAAAGGAATTTCACATTAAGAGAAGGGTATTTCTGGAAAAAATTATCACCTCTCACTTTTGACTCTTTGACCAAACGGTTTAAATGGACGGAAGGACTACGAATTTGGACGGAAGAGAAAGTGAGGGACTTAAGTGTTGGGTCGCCAAAATAGAGGGACAGAAGTGTTAATTACGTTAAACCTCAGGGACTAAAAAATAAATTTCCTAAGTTTAGATCTCACAATTCATGGATAAACTGAAATTTCAACCTAAGTCCAACTAAAAATAAAGAGTTTAGCCACTCATGGCTTGCAAGAAAATATAAAAGAGAATAAAAATAATTTGGCTGGAAGAGATGGTGCTAAATATGATCCATAGCTGTCTAAAAAAATAAGATTAAATAGGTGTTGAACCCTAGTAGAATCCTTCTGAAAATAGAAAATATTTGTTGCTTCAATTGAGGAATCCTTCTTTAATATGTTTCCATTCAGGAAAAAACTTCTTGATTTAAGGAGGATATTATGCCGTGCTGAAGGGGAGAAAATCTCGTGACATCCCATGGCTTTGAATTAATTTCTCGCTCATTATCAGGTCTGCCTCTACTGCTGTTCGGCGGTTTGTCCAGAGACTTGGGCAAATCGTCGGTTAAATCGGTTCAACCACTGCACATAATCAACTCCTTTTCTCATGATTTTTGCTTATCTTTTCTATCCGTTTCTTTTCTGCAAAAATATGACAAAAGGTACAGAATTAATAAAAAATCACTTAGATAGATAATACAAAAGAAGGAGAATATATGTTAAATTTATGTTCTATCAGCTCCTCTCCATTTATAACTCCTTGAATGCTAGAATATTGAAGAGACCTAGCATTATCATTCAGCTAGCTAACAGATCCGTTGTTTACTCAAAAGGTGTTCTTGAAGACGTGTTGGTTCAATTTGATGGGATGGTTTTTCCAGCAAATTTTTACGTGATTGACATGGAGGAAGACAAGAGCAATGCAACATTTGACATTCACTTGGGAAGGCCTTTTCTCAGCACCGTAAGGACAAAAATCGATGTACATGATGACACATTAACTATGAAATTTGAAAGGGAAGTGATTAAATTCAATATTTATGATGCAATGAAATACCCTAATGATATTTCTCCTGTTTATGGTTTAGATGTTATTGATTCCTTGAGCCAAGAAGCCTTTGAGCTAGGTCATGATGAAAAACTAAATTTTGTTCTATGCAGAAGCATCAACTCAGGAAGTACAAAAGGCAAGAGAGAAATCATTGATGCCAAAATACAGGAAATAGTGTGCAATCTCGAGTACAACAAACCATACCCATGCTGGTTTGCCTTGTAATTTACCCAAATCCAATACCAAACTGCCACCATCTGTCCAGGAGGCACTAGAGCTTGAATTGAAACTTCTGCTGAGTCACTTAAAATAGTAAAAAAATAGTATATTTGTGTCCAATAAACTGAATCACCAAGAAGAAGAAAGCCTCATACAAATAGTAAAAAAATATAAGGAAGCAATAGAGTGGACTATAGCTGACATAAAAGGCATATGTCCATCAACTTACATGCATCGAATTCTTGGAAGATGACTACAAGTATATTTGTGAAGCTCAAAGAAGGTTAAACCCACCAATGATGGAGGTCGTCAAGGAGGAAATAGTTAAGTTCTAAGATGCTGGGGTAATCTATCCAATTTCAGATAGTCAATGGGTGAGTCCTGTCCATGTGGTCTTCAAGAAAATAAGAATTACTATTGTTCAAAATGCTGATGGTGATTTAGTTCCCACTTGGGTTTAGAATGGTTGGAGGATATACATGGACTACAGAAAACTGAATGCACCTACAAGAAAGGGCCATTTCCCTTTACTCTTCATTGACCACACTACTACTGCCTTAATGGATATTCAAGTTTCTACCGAATCCCTGTTGCCTCCGAAGATCAAGAAAAAACCACTTTCACTTGCCCTTTTGGTACTTTTGCATTCAGAAGAATGCCATTTAGTTTGTGCAATGATCCAACCACCTTTCAAAGGTGTATGTTGAGCATATTCTTTGACTATGTGGAGAACACCATTGAGACTTTCATGGACGATTTCACGGTATATGATAATTCCTTTGATGCATGTCTTACTAACTTAGAAAAGATTCTTGAAAGGTGCCTAGAGTCAAATTTAGTTCTTAACTATGAGAAATGCCATTTCATATTTGACCAAAGTCTAATTTTAGAATAAATTGTGTCTTCCAAGGGAATAGAAGTTGACAAAGCCAAAGTTGACACAATAAAGACTTTGCCTTGCCTTACTAGTATACGGAAAATTTGATCTTTTCTTAATCATACTGGATTTTATAGAAGATTCATTAAGGACTTCTCTAAGATTACACAGCCTCTGTGTAGACTCCTTTAGCAAGATGTAGCCTTTGAATTTGATGAAATATGCAAGTTGGCATTTGATATATTGAATTTGATGAAACATGCAAGCTAGCCATGGTTGGTAAGAAGAAACAAATAGGGGAGGGTAACCTCAGTGCATGCTAGCTACACTATAATACTTCAATCTAGGAGTATTAAACAGTAGATTAAGTGAAAAATAGGATCAAAAGAAAAGGCATTAGTGATCTCAAATTATCTGGACAAGTAAGAGGTTAGGTGTGGGGATATTTGATAGAACACAATTTCAGCACACATATTGCTCTATTCTCAGCATCGATTTGAGTATCTTCTAATTTTATATTTTCTTGGTATTCTTTCACAGAAAAGCATAGGAGTGGCAGATTTGATGAAAACGATGGAAAACTGCTGAACATGACTTGACTAATGATATGGGCAAACCTAGCGATTGATCTTGCCTCGCGGAATCAGTATTTGCCCAGATGCTCTAGTTGAGCTGATAACATTTCAGTTGAAAGATTAGAGCATAGATTTGCCCAAATCTCTGGGCAAATCAACAATCAGCACCAAGACTCGATAGAGAGATGAAAACTGATTCAAAATTTGAAATAAAAGATCAGATCTCCTCATTTAAAGCCGTTGGACCTCATGCAATCTTCCCTTCTTAAGTGCGGCGTGATACCTTCCATGAATCAAGGAATCTCCTCCCAAAGGAAACAAATTAAAAGGGGGATCCCAATTAAAGCAATTCAAATCTCATATTTTCGGAAGGTTTAAGGAAGATTCTGCCATGGTTCAGCTTCTATATAATCCTGCTTGAGTGAACAGTCGCGGGAGGAGGATCTATTCTTCTTCAGCCGATTTCTTTTCTTATGTGTTTTTTCTCAAGTCATGCATGGCTAAACACTTTAGATATAGTTGGAGATAGGTTGAAGTTTCAGTTTTTTCATGAATTGTGAGATCTAAACATTATTGTTCATCATTTATTCTTGTAATATTTCTACAATTTCAGTTCTTATCATTATTATTCCTTGGTTATTTGATCAATAGGACCCATTGTTTATATTTTTAAAATGATATATTATTAGTTTGGATGTTTGAAGTTTGTAATTGATTGAGGTATTCAAGAACAAGTAACAACTAAGAAATTGCATAATCTAACTTGAACTCGCCAATCGGTTTGGTTTGTTGGTTAGAATTGGATCTTTCTATTTCTTGAGGCGGTTGCTAAATTAAATCCAATAGACGTTCTTTAGGTTGTTTGTTAACTAGAGTTAATTAGCGAACGTTTCTTAATTAATTTATACCTAAGAAAAGATTGATTATACGGAGCGTTTTTCATGACTAGAACTAATTTATTGAAATGAATAAAGATATTTTTATTTTTATAATCAATTCTCACAACTGAAATGGATCATAATCTTCAACTAAAATTTATTTGCATTGATTTGATTTCTCTTGATTTTGGTTTCTTTATTTGTCTGGATTTTTATTTTAGTCTCCCTCTTCATCAAAATTTCCCTTTTTATTTTCATTATTTATTTTCCTAGTTATTAATTAGAACTTCTTAGTGTCAATTCCTTGTTAATTTGATTCTATTCACCTCATGCGTAATTTATATTTATTGGATTTGAATAGACTATTTTTAATGGTTTCGACATCATCACTAAGCCTTCAATCAAGGGATTAAAATCGACTAACTTTTATAAAATTATCAGGGCTAGAACCTCAATTCCAATAATCCTATAAGAAATATAGTTTTTAGCCACCATGAAATAAATGTGACTTGCTGGTTTTTGTTGTTTTTTGGTCCATCCTACGTTATTTATGCAGTATGTTTCTTCTTAGTTTTCTTTGCTGGTTGCTTTGTATCTTTGGATAGGTTAGGTGGCTCCATAGATTTGGGTGTATTCGAGTAATGCCTATTGGCATGGGTTAGTCTTTTTGGAGCTCCTTTCCTTCCTCTTTTCTTTCGAAATAAAATCTCTTGCTTATAAAAAAAAAAGTGAATACATGTGAATCTGTCTATAGTCCTTTATTTATTTGTAAAAGATTTCATTTATAGTAAATTCATCATTCTTGAACTCTAACATTACGAAGGATATTATTTTATTTTAATAGATTTAACATATATGTTCATCCAAGTAAATAAATAAACTTTTAGGACTCATGATACTTATTAGAATCTTGCAACTCATCCAACTAAAAACTATGATTTTAAATTCTTGTATTATAATTTTGGATGAATATGTTATAGTTTTTATATTTATATACGACTCTCATTTATTCATTTTGATTTATTTATATATATATTTTTATTTTTTTATAATTATTTGCGTGAGCAAATAATAATAATAATAATAATAATAATAATTACTTAGCAATAATGTTTATTAGTGGAAACATTTAATTTTGCCATAAAAGCAAAATTATATTTTACCGCCGAAGCAGGTCTAATTAAAAAGAGCAAAGCATTTTTTTTCTAAATTTTTAAAATTACGTTCCTAAATTTTTAAAGGTGCGTCTCAGATTTTGTCTTTAAACTTATATATAAATATTTAATTTAACTAGTTTCAACCCATAAATATATATATATAGACTATAATAAAAACTAATTGAAAGAATTTAAGTATAAATAATAAAAAGAATTTTAAAATTTAAACTTATTGTATGATATGTTAATTTTAATTATATAACATCTTGATCTCATTTTTAAAAAAAATTAAATAAATTTATTATTAAAAATATTTAATATTTTATTATTATATTTAATAAATTAAATGATATTTGTAATTTATTTTTAATAAAAGTATATTATGATTCTAATGTTTATAAATTTTATTATTTTTAAATTAAAAATATTATCTAATAATTTAATATTATCAAAATTAAAACTTATTACTATAATCAAATTTAAAATTAATAATATAAGAAATTTATTTTACTTTTTAATGGTATATATATATTTTAAATATCATTCATTTTTGCATCAATTATTCATTGAAAATGGTTTCTCACTTTTGCCTAACAGTATAGTAATTTTAAATAATTTCATTCAATTTAAAGCAATTATTTCTTTTAAAAGAGAGAAATTTTTAAAATTTCAAATTACCTCTACCCACCCAGACGTCACATGTTCTTTTTCTCTTTCCTCTTCCTTTACTCTCCCCACCTTCTCTACAATCTCAAATTTATTTCCCTACCAAACCTTTGTACCTCATTAAATTGCCAACATTTCATCTCTTTTATCAATTTTCTCTTCACATTGTTTTCTCCTCACCAACCTTTTCCTCCATCCTGTCTGAAATTAAAAACAAGAAAAAAAATATGAATAAGTATTAATTTAATAAAATAAATCGGAACTCGATCTTAATAATAAATTTCCTGAAATAAATAAACTCATCTTCTGTTTTTTTTCTCTTTTAACTTATATGATTTAAGAGTTTGAAAAACTTATTTTTTATTTTTTCGATTTCAAAAAAAAACTTATAAATTTAATAGTTTTAAAATTTAAGTGAAAGTTCTGAAGAGTTAGTAACTTATAATTTTGACAGAATTTCTATGGCTTGATACTTGACCTCACCATTTTATCAATTGATTTGTTCTTAGATGATATGTTATTTTTTTTTGAAAGCAACGATATGATAATTTTTAATTAGTCAATTTATATTATAAATATTTAAATGGGTTTATTTAATAAAATTAATTTAATTAAAAATCACTAAATAAAATTTGTGATTTGCATGTACCTTTCATAATTAGAATTTAATTATTTTTTTTATTCCTACACAATTATCTACTCTTTTGAAAGTCTAAGACTATGCTTCCATCAATATGCACAATTATTATGGATATACGTGTCTGTGAGTCGTTGTCTACGTGTGTGTGCTCTGAGACTAGTAATGATGTTTGTCTCTCATCAATGCATGGCTTTGCAGGTTAATGAAACTAAGGTTAGACCGGGTTTGGTTTGATAGATTTGAAGCAATACCAGAAGAAGCGTTAGCCTCCAACCCCACCACCCTAGAGTTTGAGAAGCCCGAAATATGGGTTGTGGCGACCCTTCTTGCTTGTTGGATCTAAAGAATCCAAAGTATTAAAGCATTTACCTTCTATTTTTGGGTTTTTTCTTCTTAATTTTTAATTTTTATTTTGTTTTTACCACTTCAAAATTTGTGAGATTTTTTTCTTTTAAATGCTTTAACAACTAGTAGCCTAAGTTTCTGTTATCAGCATGATTGTATGGGAGTTAGATGGTTAGCTTTGAGTAATTAGCTTCAAATCTTCGTGAACTCTAGTTTCAAATGTTTGAAAATCAACGCAAACTAGTGTTTTGAGTGTTGTGCTCAAGAATTTAAATTATAGAAAAAACATTATAGAAAAAAAAAATGAGAGTAAAGTAAAAAAGGTGATTAGAGAAATGATAAAAAAAGATAATAAATGATAAAGAAGAAAATAATATGATAGAAACTAATATGAATGGAAATTATAATTAAAATGAAAAAAAAAATAAAAGAGGAACAAGAAGAAAATGATGAAAAAGAAAATGGAGGAAGTGAAAAAAAAATTATGGAGAAAAATAAAGAAAATGATAGAAGAGGGAAGAGAATAAAAGGAAAATAATAGAAAAAATGGGAGGAAAAATTTATAAGATAAGTGAGTCAAATGAAAGAAAATAATAAAAATAAAGAAAATGAAAGAAAGAGAAAGAAAATGAAAATAAAGAAAAAAATAAAATAAATAAATGATAAAGAGAAGGTGGTGATATATTTATAAAGGCCAATTATTAACCATTTAGAAACATATTCACGGTTCATTACTAAATTTTGAAAAAAAAAAGATTTTTATCTTTAAGAATTATCAACCAATTTGATATTTATTAGTAAATTTATAAAAAATATGGGTTTAAAAAAAATTTTATGTGAAATTTATTTTAAATTTATCATTAAATTTATTAATAGACGGTATCCGCTCATAAGTTTAATATTTTTTTTACTTATTAATTTAATAATAAAATTTAATAACGAATTTTTAAATCTATTAATAAATTTTTAAGTAAATTATTAATGTATTTAGAATCCATTAGTAATTTGAATACTTTTATAAATCTAAATTTATTAACCAATTGAAATTTGTCAGTAAATTACCAATAAATTTATTAATGAATTTTAAATTTATTGATAGATTTGAACGTCAATTTTTTTTTTATATATATTCATAATTATTAATCAATTTTAAAATCTCCTAGTAATATCAACTTATTTTAAATATTAACAAATTTTTATATAAAATTATTTATATTAAGTATTATCAATTTTTAAATTTGTTAATAAATCTGTTAAAATTATTAATGGATTAAAATTTATTTATAAAATCTATTAATAATTTAGCAATTTCTTATAATGTTATTAGTATTTTAATTAAAATTCAAATAATGATCCCTATTTAATTAAAATACAACAAATAAACAACTCAACTAAATGAGTTATGCGGGCAAAATTAAACAGTGTAGTGAATTATAGGTCTAAAATTAATAAATTTTATGGGGTTAATACTAAAATATATCAATTATATGTAAAAAATTTCAAGAGGGTAGTGGGGCAAGTGCCCTATTGCTTCCATATTGTAGCCGCCCATGCACATATGTGCTTAGCTGGCAACAAATGCTAGGCCACAATATTGACTTGCTTCAGTATATAAACCCTTCACTAGTTCAACGCAGAACACTTTCATTTCTTTAGCCGTATCATGTTAGTTTCTGCATTTTATTTCTTTTTTAGCTGTATTGCAGTGACCGGTGTCGAATCAGTCAATTAAAATTATTTTTTTTAATTTAATAATTCTTGTAGACAGAGTGAATGTGTGTCAATTTTAGAGAGATTTTAAATTTATTTAATTTAAAAGCCAAGTGAAGAAAAAAATGTCAAACAAAAGAGAGAAGAAGAAAATTTCAATTTAAAATTTAATTTTAAGAAAACTTTAAGAAGAAATAAAATAAGTGTGATGAAATAAATAATTAATTTAAAAGTTGAGCCGAAAGTAATCAAAGTTAAGATGATTTTCAGTTGATCATTGATTCAAAAGGTAGTTCACTTAATCTTCAATTGGTTGCTTATAGTGTTCAAATAAGCGAATTTTGTCATTTTTTTTAATATTAAATTAATTTACAAAGAGCTAAATTAATTTCTAATTAATTAACAATCCCAATAAGTTTGTAGATTTAATTAATTAATTATTTTAAGAAAAGAAGACCCAAATTTGATTAATAATTATAAGCGAATTATTTAAATCAAATCAATCAATTTCTTAATATAAATAGACATGCTTATTGTTACTTGTATTAACCTAATTAAATAATTATATCTTTATTTGAGTTAATAGCAATATATTGTCTAGTTAGTATATTCAATAGACCTCTTGAATATTTAAAAAGACAACAATAGAGGTGGTATTTCTCGTAAACAAAAAAGAATAAAAACAAAAATTAATATGAAGATAAATTAAGATCAGATCTCACAACTTTTATAAAATCTCAACTAAATTAACTTTCAACTGAAAAAGTGTACTTAACCACTAAGAACCATAACAAAAATGCAGGAAAATAAGAAGAAGATGAGAAGAGGGGTTCGGCTAGATGAGAGATGATTTTCTACTTTTAAAACAGTCTTTATGTAGACTTTTTCTGTAACGACCCGGAAACCGGACCGCTACCGGCGCTAGGATCCAGATCGGTTTAAGGCCGCCGGGACCCGTAGCAAGCCAAACATTCATCCTGAAAACCTGTTTAATCCCATACATGATCAACGCATACATAAAAATTTTGAACTTTTCTTTTCATTCATTCACCAAACTCAACTTGTGCATGCACTATTCATAAACATAATCATAAACATTAACCCCTCCTTGGAGTCCTCATCAATACTCCAATGGGGTGACATAACATGTATTAAGTTTGGTTTACATAACATCATAAAATATTTCATTAAAAGATCATGTAACCAAAAAGGGATTAACAACATACTAGAGTCAAGTACAATTCTAAACCTCAATACTCATCATTACATAACTGATTAATACTATTCATTACATGACTGAACTAACATTACATTTCACTATTTATCATGTCCACCACTAGCTATCACATGACCATGACATTACTCTAGTTGACCTCCTGGTCTATCCCGTACCTGCAAACCTGGGGGATTAAGGGAGAGGGGGTGAGCTATAAAGCCCAGTGAGCAGAATAGTAAAACATTAAATTTAAAGTCCATGCTTCCATGAAATGCATCACATCACAACAAATCACATCAAGGATGAATTTGTCACCAATAGCCCTCTACATTTCCATTAGTGCCAGGACGTAGAATGGGTCCTGGTCTTTCACTTAAACATAACATGACATAACATTCCAAGATGCCAGGGACGTAGAATGGGTCTTCCTAGACTTCCATACCGTATCATCATCATATCATGACATAACATACGAAGGCTAATGGATCACTCAACATTCATCCACATCAACAACATAATATGCAATGCAACATATTCGTGAATACTAATGCAAACACCCTAACATATCACATGGTATCCATGATGCGTGAATCATGCTGGAATATTCATTATTTACTTTAAAACATAAAGAGTTATTCCACTCACCTCTGGCTGAAGCTCTAATGACTCTGAAGCAGCTATCTCACTGCTGAGGTCCCCGGTTCCTCGAGTCCGAACCTACACAGGTGGACTCAAATGAGGGACCAAATATCCATGAACATGACTCTAAAATACTCCCTAAAAACCCCCTAAAAAACCTTAAAACAATCACATAAATCATGCAAAAGAAGGCTGAACAGGGCACTTTCGGCGGCAGGTTCGGCAGCCGAAAGTCCCTCCAGAGCCGAAAGTCATGCACCTTCGGCGGCACTTTCGGCGGCCGAAAGTTCCCTCCAGAGACGAAACTCATGCATGTTCGGCGGCACCTTCGACGGCCGAAACTCCCCTCCAGAGCCGAAAGTCCACTTTCGGGGGTAGGATTCGGCAGCCGATACATGCTACCACAAGCAGGTGCTCTTTCGGCCGCCGAACCTGAGTTCTTCCCAAAGGGCAGAAACTCAGCTCCAACATGCACAAAAGTCTCCCAACTCATTCACACATGCATTTTCCTATTCTACAACATGCATACTCAAGCATATAAGCTCCTAGGGGTTTCAAACTATCCTAAACCCCAACTACAACACATCAAACATTCATATCCAACATACATTACATAAAAACATAACATAAACCCAAAAACTCAACATAAACCTACATATGCATTTCTACCCTAAGAAACTTCATAAAACTTGCTTAAAACATGAAATGAACTATGGATCTACTCTTACCTCTTGAAGAACGAGAGGGGAGACGATCCTAGCTCGGAGATGGGGAGATCTCAACTCTTTGGTCTCCAAGCTTCAAAACTTGCTCTTTTTGTTCAAATATCTTCAAATCAACATAAAGCTTGTTAAAAAGTGAAAGATCGGAGGAAAAACATCAAAGATCAACCATGGGAGAGCAGGAACTCACCGTGGCCGAAAATGGGGAGAAAACTCGCCCGTTTCGGCCATGGAGCCCTTTTATAGGGGTTGCCAGACCACCTTTCGGCAGCCTAAAGTGCCTCCAAAACTCATGCAAGTTCGGCGGCCGAACATGAGGTTCGGCGGCCGAACCTTTGAAACTTTCGGAAGCCTAACTTGCCCCCCTAAACTATCCAATGTTCGGCGGCCGAACCTGGAAATGCCTCCTTGGTCTTTTTCATTCAAAACTCAATTTCCTTTCTTGCTTAAAACCATAAAATACATTAAAACATTTTATGAAAACATGATTTTACCCTTCTAGAGGTTTCCGACATCCGAGATTCTACCGGACGGTAGAAATTTCGATACCGGAATCTAGCCGGGTATTATATTTTCCAACAAAAAGATAAAAGAAAATATTTAAAATTTAAAAGAAATAGAATAAATGAACAATCCTTCTAGAGTTATCCTAATCCTTGATCTGATCGTATTTGCAGCTATTTGAAATCATTTGAATTCTGTACCGCTGTCAAAACAAAAACTCTGCAGTTTGTCGATCGAGCTTGGGTCACAGCCTTGGACAAGACAGTACCTTCTAGTCTAAAACAGTTTTAAAACAGTCTCTACTGATTTCTTTTTACACTTTCAGCTCCAAACCTGTCAAAAATCAAAATTCAAGTAAAAATTTAATTGTTTTCTATTAAAATCATAACAAAATTCTAGAAATTAATATAAAAAAAGTGGTGAATTTTACAACTCATTAGAATCCCCTACACTTGTATATTGCTTATCTTCAATCCCAAAAATAAAAACACAACCTATCCTTGACTATTTGAAATTTAATTGTCCAAAACAAAGAACCAAATCGTTATGCAATAAGGTAATAGCAAAAATAGTTTAAATTCACCAAAGTTCATTTTACAAGTTTCACTTTTAAAACATGTTTACGAAGACATAAAGCAGGCCCTCAGTCCAACTTTAAGCACACAGAATATTAGAATGCCATTATTTAATATTAAACTACCTTTTTAAAAAAATAGACTTTTAAAAATTCTGACTAGACTAATAAAATTTAAAGATTTTGGAGAGTTTTATTACACTTCCTATTATATCGATGAAGTGAACATGAAATAAATGGTTACTAAGCCACTTGCCCTAGGTTATTTAACTCAAGTGGCTACTAGCTCCACTCATGGTCACCTAACTAAAGGCATGAGACGAGTTTTTAAACGGACCAAAGGGGGTGATACTCTCCCAAACACCGATTTTTCTAAACAAAATCACCTTAAGAGTTGCCAAGTACCGCGCTACTTATACCATCAGGTTGATAATCAAATAACCAGATGACTAGAGACATAGGTCATAGGAGTGCAATGATTTTTTTTATTTTTCTTTTTTTCCCCTTTTTTTTCTTTTTGATGATACTCCTTAATATTTTAGCAAAAAAACATGGTCTAGTTAATGTCCTTGATGTCACTCTTATCAAAGGATAGCAAACAGTTTAAGAAAAGTATGCATTTATTTTTTAACTATTTAAATAAGGACCATACTTAATGAATTCTCAAAACAAGTCTTAAAAACAAGACTAAAGAAACGAACAAGGATGAATTTATTCTGTTTAGGTTAGCATCAAATTGCATAAAAACTTAAAACTCTTTGATAAGGATATCTCAAACTTCTCATGGCAAGTAAGGACTTTTTTTTAATAATAATATTGAAAATAAAAATAATAAATCAGGGAATTGAAAATCGAAAGTGATAAATCAGCAAGCAAGTGCAAGTGCTGAGAAATAAGACAAACATGCAGGTAGGTTAGACAGACTTGACAAGCCTGTCACAGTTGGCAAAAAAAAGTGCAAGACACAGACACAATAGCAAAACAACAGAAATAGTAGCAAAAGAATATACACAACAACCATCTATTAAATACTCCCCCCCCCACACTTACTTCTCAACAGAAACAGTAGCAAAAGAATATACACAAAAACCACCTATTAAATACTCCCCCCCACACTTACTCCTCAATAGAAATAGTAGCAAAAGAATATACACAACAACCATCTATTAAATACTCCCCCCACACTTACTCCTCACATTGTCCACAATGTGTAATAAAATTTAAACAACGGGGAAGCTCATCAACTTAAAAATAGGATAAATGAGAAGGAGTATAGAGAACTTACCTAAGGAGTAAGTCACCACTGAAACTTCAGGCTGGCGGTGACTGCGGTATAGGAAGCCCCAAATGGGAGAGTATTGCATCCAGCTTGGCGTCAATGTGCTGCATTTTGGCTTTAATCTGACTACTTGGGCATGATCATCAAATTCTCTAGGTGCTGAGTTAGATGGTCCTAATTCATCCTCTGTCCGAAATAAATGTGATCTAGGTGGAATGATAGGACCTAGAGGACAAAATACAATCTCTTTCCTCTCGTTGAGGCAAAGTAAGTCCATAGAGTTGTATGAATATCTAGAGGAAGAATGTACTCAGCAATGTGTAAATCAATATATTGTGCATCAAGCAAACCTAATCCTATAGCCAACATAGATATCATAGAACCTAAATAGATGCCACGTCTAGCCACAAAAATGGTCTTGAATTGGGAGGCTAACCAGAAATCAAAATTAACTTTAAATTTATGCAATATACACCAAAGAAATAAAAGCTCATACTTGGTTAGCTTGGTGGGATCTTTATTTTTACCAGAAAATGTATAATAGAGAAACCAATGGATGTACCTAAAGAAAGGGCTTTGAATTTCATTTGCTTTGGAATTACCACTCTTAAATTTAAGTGCAGGGTTCCCTGTTAACTCTTTATACACCAAATTTGGATCCCAGTCTACTGGATAATCACCTAAAGAGTCTAAGTATGTAGCATTTTTTACATATTCATGGTCATAAATACCCAAATGAAGATTAAAATTGGTGATGGAGCAATGTACCGGTTTATCTCTTAGCCTAAAACGAACAAGGGGTATATTCAAATTAAAATTCTAAACATCATAAGAAAATTCAAAAGTAGCATAGAATTCTCAACACAATTAAATATAGGAGGAACAATTAATGGTAAAAAATTTTCTTTAATCAATATTATCAATTAGTGCATAAACTTCTTCAAGCATATTCAGTTGTTTTAGCGCAACATCACTGATACTTTTGCAATGATAAATGTCAGAATGGAGGAAAGCTTGATATAGTTCTTTATCATTGTCCTAAAAGTCAAAATTACTGTGTAACTCATGCTCCTCGAGTAGGTACCTAGCCTTCCCGCTGTCGATTCTAGGCATCCTCTTCTTCTGCTTTTTTTTTTTTGGAGGAGAGACAGATTGTACCTCCTCGCTGCTACTACTGTGTTCTACATCTTGTGTCGAAGTCACGGTTTCTTTTCCACTGAGGTTGGAAGTTGTGTCTTCACTGCTGCTCTCTATGTAGGACTCCAAAATCAGCGTGGTGGTCTTTAGTTTTTTTTTTTTCGGTCTTTAGTTGTTTTAGAATCTCAGGCTTAACTTCCCATTCTTCATCTTATTCAGCATGCACATCGGGCATTGGGGTTTTATCTTTCACTTGCGAGTGAGTAGCTTGCCTTGTCATGGCTGGAGGAGAAGCCATTGTTGGTGTGGCTGCTCCTATTCCTAATGCTACCGTCGACGTTTCTTTTTTCTTTCCAACTGTCTATTTCGATACCAACGGTGTCGCCGTGCTTTCATCATGAATGGGGTCCGACGAGTCTTATCAGTGTAATACCCGGCTAGACTCCAGCATCGGAATTCCCACTTTCCGGCGGAATCTCGGATGTCGGAACTCTCTAGAAGGGTAAAATATATTTTTCTAAAATGTTTTCATGTGTTTTAAGGTTTTAAGTAAGAAAGAAATTGCGTTTTTGAAAGAAAAGCACCAAGGAAGGAAAACCAGGTTCGGCCGCCGAACCTCATGTTTGGCCCCCGAACATGGTGCAGTTTAGGGAGCACCTTTGGGCCCCGAAGGTGGTCTGGCCAGCCACCTATAAAAGGCCCCATGTCCGAAAATGGGCGAGTTTTCTTCTCTATTTTCGGGCAAAGGTGAGTCAATGCCCTTCCATGGTTAGTTTTGATATTTTCCTTCAAATCTCTTCAAGTTTTAACAAGTTTTAGCTTGGTTTTGAAGATTTTTGAGCTAAGAACGAAGTTTTGAAGCTTGGAGATCCCGGAACTCGATTTCTTCCAATCTCCGAGTTCGGATCGCTTCTCCTCTCGATCTTCAAGAGGTAAGCGTAGATCCTACCCTTCTTTTATGTTTTATGCAAGTTTTGAGGGGTTTTGGAGAGCTTTGATGCATGATTAGAGTAGTTGTAAAAGTTAGGGTTTTTGTGAGTTAAATGATGAAATGTATGCTAATTGTTAATGTCGTTGGGGTATAGGCTAATTTTAAGCCCCTAAATGTTTGAGGATGTGTTTATGCATGTTTTTGCATGAGTTGGTTTGAGTTGAGAAGTTTGGGGTGGCTGGATGCAGGTTTATGGCTTGGGTTCTGCCTTCTAGAGAACCCAGGTTCGGCTGCCGAAACCATGTTTGGCCGCCGAACCTGCCTGGGGAGGCAGTTTTGGCTGCCGAACCCTGCCCCTGAAAGTTTGGACTTTCGGCTCTGGAGGGGAGTTTCGGCCGCCAAACCTGCCCCCGAAGGTTGGTGAGTTTCGGCTCTAGAAGCACTTTCGGCTACCGAACCTACCGCCGAAAGTGGCTGAGTTTCGGCTTTGGAGGGACTTTCGGCCGCCGAACCTGCCACCGAAAGTGCCCTGTCCAGCCTTTTTTTGCATGTTTTCTATGAATGTTTTATTGTGTTTTAGGGGGTTTTTGGGGAGATGTTTAGAGTCATGTTAGTGTATGTTTGGTCCCTCATTTGAGTCCACCTGTGTAGGTTCGGACCCGAGGAACCGAGGACCCCAGCAGCGAGATAGCTGCTTCAGAGTCAGCCTGAGATGAGTAGAATGGACCTTTATGTTTCAAAGCAAATAAATTTTTGAGCATGTTCATGCATCACGAATACCATGATATATGCTAGGTTGTTTGCATTAGAATTCACGAATATGTTGCATTGCATACTATGATGTTGATGTGGATGGATGTTGGATGACCCATTAGCCCTCGATATGGTATGATGATGATGATACGGTACGGAAGTCCAGTGAGGCCCATTCTACGCCCCTGGCATGTTTGGATATGTAGAGGGCTATTTGTGACAAGTCCATCCTTGATGTGATTTGTTTGTGATGTGATGCATTTCATAAAAGCATACGTTTTAATATATTGTTTTTGCTATTCTGCTCACTGGGCTCTAGTAGCTCACCCCTTCCCTTAACCCCCAGGTTTGCAGGTTCGGGATAGACCAGGAAGTCAGCAAGAGTAAAAGTGTTATGTATGTAATAGTTAGTTGTGGACATGAAAGAAAGCGTATTGTAAAGTATTGTGTAATGTTATGTATTGTACAAAAAAGTAATGAGGTTTAGTATTGTGCTTGGCCCTAATGTAATGTTAATCCCTTTTTGCACATGATCATTATAAATGTTTTAATGTTATGGAATGTTAAATCCAAGCTTGGTGTATGATATGATGCCCCACTAGAGCATTTGATGAGGGCTCTAGTGTGCGATTTTATGTTTATAGTTATGGTGCATGCACAGGTCAAGCTTGGTAGATGGAAATTTTAAAAATTTTATGTATATGTATGATCATGTATGGGATTTATCAGGTATGACAGGTTGTATGTTAGGTTTGCTACGAGTTCCGGCGACCTTAAGTCGATCTGGATCCTAGCGCCGGTAGCGGTTCGATTTTGGATCGTTACAATCAGCATCGCTTGGGCATGGACGTGGTCGTCGGTGTCTCTGACTGATCTATGGTGGACTTGTGCTTCGCCATTGCTGTTCTGCAAGAGAAGAAAGAGCTGAAAGAGAAAAGGGAAAGTTCGACAATCGTGAGAGAAAAGAGAAGAAGACGATGTTAGGTTTTAAGGCAAAAGTAAACAATAAAAATAAATAAAAGAGTAAAAAATTAAAAATAAAACTATCTTTCATAGAGCAATTATAAAGCAAGTCAAATAATTTTACTATGTAAAGCTCAAATAACCATGAAGGGCTATGTATAATCTCCTTAAAATTTAGACCTGTCAAGAGAAATATAATCTGCTCCAATGTTGAAGACAACAGAAAAAATAAACATTTTAAAAAGAAAGTAAAACTTCAAGAACGGACAGGTTTGGGCAACCCTGTCTCCTTAGGTTGCCTCCCAAGCAGCGCTCTTCCTTACTGTCCTAGGTTGGACTTTCTTTCTTTCAAGTACCAACCTGTGGCACTTCTAGAACCATAATCTCTTTATTTCTAGGCTTGAATCCTTCATAGAAAGGTTTGAGCCTATGTCCATTTACTTTAAAAATTTTCTCAATTTCAAAATTTTGAATTTGCACAGCTCCATGGGTAAATGATTTAATAACTTTCCAGGAAACAGTTTTAATCGAGAATAAAAAAGTAAAACTTTTTGTCCCACTTTAAAATTTTTCGAGAAATTGATTCATCATGAAAGGCTTTGGTATTCTCCTTGTAAATTCTTGCATTCTCATAGGCATCATTTCTTATTTCCTCCAATTCCCGCAATTGCAATTTCCGATTAGAACTCACCTCACTTAGGCTGTTGTTCCATTACTTCACTGCCCAAAAAGCTTTATGCTCTAATTCAATTGGCAAATGGCAAGATTTGTCATAAACTAGTCGAACTAGTGATATGTCGATTGGGATTTTGTAGGCTGTCCTATATGCCCATAATGCATGATCAAGTCGAGTGCTCTAGTATTTCCTATCAACATTGACAGTTTTCTCTATGATTTACTTTATTTTCCGATTGGAGACTTCTGCTTGATCGTTCGTCTGTGGATGATAGGATAAAAAAGTACGATGAGTAATCCTATATATTTTCAACAATGACTCAATCACCCCATTACAAAAATGAGTTCCTCGATCACTAATAAGCAGTCGCAGAATTTCAAACTTGGCAAAAATATGTTTTTTTAAGAAAACAGACACAACCTTTGAATCATTAGGTTTAGTGGCTTTAGCCTTTACTCATTTTGAAATATAATCAACAGCAAGTAAAATATTTCCAAATGAAGAAGGGAATGGACCCATAAAATCTATACTCCAGACATCAAAAATTTTGATCAGTAGTATCGGGGCAAGAGGCATTTGATCTCAGTATCCTAGGTTACCTATTTTTTGACAATTAGAACATGCCTTACAAAATAAGTAGGAGTATTTGAATATATTAGGCCAATAAATTCCACTATCTAACACCTTTCTTGTTGTCCTTCTTGGACCAAAATGATCTCCACAGGCCTCCGAATGGCAGAAGCCAAGAATTGACTCTACTTCATTTTCTGGGACACATCTTTTTATTATTTGGCCAGCACAAAATTTCCACAAATACGACTCATCCCAAACATTGTGTTGTGCATCAAGTTTCAACTTTTCTTTACTGCTTCTCAACATTTCACCTAGAAAGTTTCTGGTCACTATGTAATTCACCAAATCTACATACTAGGGGCTCACAACCTGCATAGAAAATAAATGTTCATAAGGAAATATATCTTTTAAAGGAATCAAATCTTTGGATTGAAGCAAACTACTTAGGTGATCGGCCACCAAATTTTCTGATTCCTTTTTATCCTTTATCTCAAAGTCGAAACTTCTATAACAATAAAATCCATCTAATTAGTCGCGACTTTGCTTCCTTCTTTCTCAAAAGGTACTTCAAGGCTACATAGTTAAAAAACACAATTACTTTAGTACCTAATAAATATGATCTAAACCTTTCTAAGCAAAGACAATGGCTAAAAGTTTCTTTTCAGTGGTAGTATAATTGCTTTGAGCCTTATCCAAAGTTCTAGATGCATAACATATAACATGAGGTTTCTTATCAATCCGTTGATCAAGAACAGCTCCTAAAGCATAATTGCTTACATCACACATTATTTCAAATAGATATTTCCAATTTGGTGCTTGCATATGGGAGCAGCAATCAGCCTTTGTTTTAAAGTATCAAAGGCTTCTCAGTACTCTTCATTAAAATTAAAAGGCACATTATTTTGCAAGAGTTTGCATAATGGCTGAGTGATCTTTGAGAAGTCCTTGATAAAAATCTCCTGTAAAATCCTGCATGACTAATAAAATATCTAATGTTCCGCACACATGTGGGGCATGGTAAATATTTAATCACATTAACTTTGTCCTTATCAATCTCAATTCCTCTTTTAAACACTACATGACCTAAGATTAGACCTTGATCTACCATGAAATGATATTTTTCATAATTTAAAATCAAATTAGACTCCAAACATCTTTTCAAAATATGACTGAGGTTGATTAAGCATTCATTAAATGAATTACAATAAACTGTAAAGTCGTCCATGAATGCCTCTATTATTTTCTCAATAAATTTTGAAAATATACTGACCATACACCTCTGGAAAATTATTGGTGCATTGTAGAGCCCAAAAGGCATTCTCCTATAATAAAAAGTGTCAAATGGACATGTGAAGGTCGTTTTCTCTTTATCTTATGGGGCCACTAGTATTTAGTAAAAACCTAAAAAAACTATCAGACAACAAAAGTGAGATTTTTCTGCCAATCTTTCTTACATTTAATTAATAAAAGGTAAAGAAAAATGAATCTTCCTAGTTGTTGAATTTAGCTTCCAGTAGTCTATACAAACCCTCCACCCATTTTGAATATGAATGAGTATTAATCTCCTTTTGTATTTGTTACCACTATTATTCATGTTTTCTTGGGTACGACTTGGACTGGACTTACCCAGTTGTTGTCTAAAATTAGATACATTATTGATCAAGCATAATTTAGCCACATTTTTATTATATTTATTATTGCTTATTTACACATTTTCTAGCTTAATTTATGATTTTTATCTCGTTTTTGAAGAAAAGGAAGAAAATGGAAAATTGGAGAAAAAGTGCATAAAAAGCTGGAAAATGATTGGGGCAACGATCTGGGCAAATCACTGCCCAAATCAAACTGGAGCAGAAAACTGGGATTAACTCACAGACAGTGATTGGGGCAACGATCTGGGCAAATCACTGCCCAGATCAAGCTGAAGCAGAAACCTGGAGGCAACAGGCAGAAGTGATATGGGCAAGTGATCTGCCCAAATCACTCGCAGAGACTGGCCAAATCACTCGCAGAGACAGAAAGCTAAAAACTGGATTGACTCACAGAAAGCGATTGGGGCAGATCGAGCAAGTGATCTGCCCAAACCACCCGCCCCAATCACATTGACAGCAGAAATTGACAGCAGAGCGGAAAATTATGCAGAAAACATAAATTCAAATTTTGAGAAGTCCAAATCCACTTCAAACACTGCCATCACAGTTCCAAGAGCCACGAAAGAGTTTCTCACCTAAGGAATTCCAATTGCAATTAAATTCAACATCAAGAGAGGAATTAAAGACTACAAAGACCAAATCAAAATAGGGACTCCAAACCCTAATTGAACTTGGACTCTTCACCTATAAAAGGAGGCAACCCAAACCAGCATCTCATCTCTCTCCACTGCAGAATCACAGCAGCAAGTCTGCAGCAGCCTCTCCATCTTCCTTTCTTCTTTCTTTGGTGATTTTGTCCACTATGAGTGGCTAAATTCCACCTTTTCTAGTTGAAATTGGGGAAATTCAGATTTGTGATGAATTGGGAGATTTAAAACTCCATTATTAAACTCTTATTTGCTTTCAATATTTATGCAACTTGATCTTTCTATAATTATTGCTTTGCTTTTAGAATCAATTACGGCCTGTTGCTTTTAATTGCATGAGTAATATATTGTTTGAATAATTTAGGTCCGTAATTGCTTAGATTGTTTAAACACAAGTATAATCAGTTGCATAATCTAAACTTGACCACGCGGTTGGCAAGGTTAGAGTTGGGTTTCTCTAAGTCCTAATGCAGTTAACAGTTGTTCGATGCTAAAAGCCCCAAGGACGTTCCTTGGCAACTTGTTAACTAGAGTTTGATTAGCGAACGTTTCCTAATCAAACTAAAACTAAGGAGGAATTTGGATTGTGAGAAGCGTCTTCCACATCCTAAACTAACTTATTGAAATAAATAAGAGTATCGAAAATATCAATGATCAATTCTAAACAAACTGAAATAGATCCATTCTTCAACTAGAATTCTTCTCCTATTGAAATTCTCATCTATTTAAATTATTGCTTTCTCTTACTATTTAGTTTTAATCATCAAAACAAAACCCCCCTCTTTTAATTTCTTGTTATTTACTTGTCCAAGTCATTATTAGGAAAATCCGTAGTGTCAAATCCCTGTGGTTCGACCCTATTGCCACTATCTGCAAATTTATTTGTTGATTGATAATAGGTTTATTTTTGACGGCTTCGACAACTGCTATCAATTATTCCTGCATTTAGCAATCACAACCTCCATCATAGGCAGGTTCAACCTTCTTTGTACCTCTCTCTTCGGCTTACTTTGTTCTGTATGGAGGATTTTATACATGCACGTAGAGGGACTCAACCCTTTTAGATCTGCGATTTTCCACCCGATAGTTTCTTTATACTCTTTCAATACATGAACAAACTTTTCCTCTTTTTTCTTGCTTAGCTTATTATAAACTATGACCAAAAGCGTGTTATTACTTTTTAGAAATACATATTTTAAAGAAACTGTAAGTGATTTTAACTCAAGTTCCGGTGCTTGCAGAATAGAAGGAAGAAGTTTGTTGTAAATATCAAGTATTGGATGCGAGTTAAAGATATTTACCTTATGGCTCAAAGTGTCCAATGAGCGAATTGTTTCTATAATTTCTTCATCGAATTGCTATATGCCATTGCTAAGACAATCTATTTTCAAGTTTTCGATTAGAACTACTTCCAACTTGTCTTTCTTGCTTAGTTCAAATGCTTCTTGGACGAGAGTGTAATACCCGACTAGACCCCGATATCGGAATTCCTACCTTTTGGCGGAATCTCCGTAGAAATCTGGAATTCTCGGATGTCGGAGCCTTCTAGAAGGGTAAAATAAAGGTTTTCTAAAATATTTTTATATGTTTTCATGGTTTTAATGAAGAAAGAAAATGAGTTTTGAAAGAAAAGACCAAGGAAGGAAAAGCCAGGTTCGGCTGCCGAACTTGGTGCTCTTGCGGAAGCACCTTTGGCCCCCGAAGGTGGTCTGGCCAGCCACCTATAAAAGGCTCCATGTCCGAAAATGGGCGAGTTTCTCTCTCTATTTTCGGGCATAGGTGAGATTTCGCCCTCCCATGGTTGATTTTGTGTTTTCCTTCAATCCCTTCAAGTTTTTGATGAGTTTTACTTTGTTTTGAAGATTTTTGAGCTAAGATCAAAGTTTTGAAGCTTGGAGACCCTCGGAGCTCGATTTCTCCCAACCTCCAAGTTTGGATTACCTCTCCTCTCGATCTTTAAGAGGTAAGTGTAGATCCTTGCCTTCTTTTATGTTTTAAGTGAGTTTTAAGAAGGGGTTAAGGGTTTTGATGCATGTTTAGGTTAGTTATTAAGTGTTAGGGTTTATGTACCCTTTATGATAAATGTATGTTAAATGTTGATGTTTGTTGGGGTTTAGGCTACTTTTATGCCCCTATATGCTTGAAAATGTGTTTATGTATGCTTTTGAGTTTTGAGTATGAGTTTGGAGGGTTTTGGGAGGCAAGATGGGGATGGCAGAATCGGGTTCTGCCACCTAGAAGGATTCAGGTTCGGCCGCCGAAGCCAGTTTTGGCCACCGAACCTGCCTGTGGAGGCAACTTTAGGCCGCCTAAACTCGCCCCCAAAAGTTTGGACTTTCGGTCGCCGAACCTGCCCCCGAAGGTTGTGACTTTCGGCTCTAGAAGGACCTTCGGCCGCCGAACCTTGCCCTTGAAAGTGCCTAACTTTTGAATCTGTAGGGACCTTCGGCCGCCGAACCTGCCGCCGAAAGTCCCCTGTCCAGCCTTCCTTTGCCTATTTTTCCATGCATGTTTATGATGTTTTAGGGGGTTTTGGGGGAGTTGTTATGAGTCATGATAGAATATGTTTGGTCCCTCATTTGAGTCCACCTGTGTAGGATCGGATCTGAGGAACCGAGGTGATCAGCAGTGAGATAGCTGCTTCAGAGTTAGTCCAGAGTCAGCCAGAGGTGAGTAGAACATAACTTCTCTTATTTGCAAAGCAATGAAATCTTTTTAGCATGATCCATGTATCATGAATGCTATGATATGTACTAGGTTGTTTTGCATTAGAATTCACGAATATGATGCATTGCATAATATGATGTTGATGTGGATGGATATTGGATGACCCATTAGCCCTCGATATGATATGTTATAATATGGTATGGAAGTCCAGTGAGGCCCATTCTATGCCCCTAGCACAATTGGATATGTAGAGGGTTAGTGGCGACAAATCTATCCTTGATGTGAATTGTTTGTGATGTGATGTATTTCATGAAAGCATGTGTTATCAAATTGTTTTATTGTTCTGCTCACTGGGCTTTAGTAGCTCACCCCTTTCCCTTAAGCCCCCCCAGGGTTGCAGGTTCAGGATAGACCGGGAAGTCGTCAAGGTTGAAGGTTGTGTTAAGTGTAATAGATTAGTAGTGGACATGTAATGTAAAATGGTATAATGTAATGTAATGTAGAGAAATGTTTTATGGTTTAGTATTGTGCTTGGCCCTAATGTTTATTGTAAATCCCTGTTGTACATGATCTTTATGAAATGTTTTATTGATGAAATATGATGAACCAGGCTTGACATATGTAATGTTGACCCAACTAGAGCATTTGATGAGGGCTCTAGTATGGGGTATGTATGTATAGAGTTATGGTGCATGCACAGGTCAAGCTTGGTATATGAAAAGTTTAAAGTTTTTATGAAAATGTATGATCATGTATGGGATTTATCAGGTATGACAGGATGTATGTTAGGCTTGCTACAGTTTCCGGCGACCTTAAGTCGATCTGAATCCTAGCGCCGGTAGCGGTCCGGTTTCCGGGTCGTTACAGAGTGGTATTAGAGCCCTAGGTTCATATGGTCGGACCTAGAGAGTGTTGGGCTCATAGAGGTTCTAGAAGGGCAAGCACAATAGGAAAAATCATGTCCACTAGGATAGGATGTAGAGTCCTGTCTTGATGATGATGTGAAATGCCATGATTATATGCATGTGCATTAATGATATGCTATGTATGATGCGGGTTCATATGTTTCCACATGAACCATATGATGCTGATGTTTATGTGTATGTGTTGTTTTTTAGAAAACAGAATGCGAGGCACTCGTCAATCTGCACGATTGACTGGAGTCCCACCAGAGAATGAGGGCATGGATGCCTATCCCCCTGCTTTGCCAAGGGCAATGTCTTGTAGATCAAGTAGAGAGGGAACGTCAAGGGACCCTAGAAGGTCTTTTGATGTAAGCAGGAGGGGGACAATTTAGGGTGGAATGTCAGCTGATGTGATGGGATCAGAAGAGGATGAACAGAGAAGAGATGGCAGCTTGGGCATGAGTATGTCAGAGGAGGGTATGGGAGAGTCTCAAGGAGGCGCTCAAGCCTCGGGGTTTGGTTATCCACCCCAATATCAACCCTTCCCACAGGGCCCAGGGTATCCGATGGGGGTACATTGGATTACTCCAGTTTTAACCCATATCCCTCCTTCATGCCTTACCCTCCTTTTTACCCGCCTTACCCTCCTTTTTACCCACCATACTCCCAGTACCCTATGTATCCACCCTCACCCTTCTACCCAAATACAGAAAACCCTAACCCAGGGAATGCTGCACCTCCTCCTCCACCAGCAGAACCTATAGTCCTTGATGTCCAAACACCCAAGCCTAGCTCATCTGTGGGGAGCAAAGTAAAGATGACAGATTACCTGAAGCTGGATGCTCCTAAGTTCAAGACAGGTGATGATCCGTTTGAGTACCTCAAAACGGTCAAAATGATAATAGATAAGCTGGGAGCTAATGACAGTAGAGCCATTCAGATGGCGGGGTTCACATTGAAATGCAAGAAAGCTAGAGAATGGTTCAAAAACTATGTGGACCCAAGGTTTGAGAGCTTATCCTGGGAGTAGTTTGCTAATGAGTTTGCAGGATGGGCTTTTCCAGACAGTTCCAGGGAGCTGAAAGTTGTTGAGTTTGAGCAGCTAAGGCAGATAGAGGATATGAGTGTCGATGAGTACACCGACAAGTTTCTGGAGTTGCTGCAATATGTGGCCAGGCATATGACACATATCAAAAGAAAGCTAGGAGGTATACTATGAGGCTCCACCCTAGGTATTCCTCCCTGATCCTGGCAGCGGAAAGAGAGGACTTCCACACCATAGTGGATGCAGCACAGAAGATGGAGGCTAGTGCCATTATTCAGGGGACAGTGAAACAGCACGTGGCACAGCCCTCGGGCTCCAAGACCCCAGGCGGGGGAAAGTTAGATCCCTCTTCTCTGAGTGCAGCAGCTTCAGGCAGTAAAAAGTGGGGCAGCACCACTAAAAAGCCGAAGAAGAATAAGTTCTGGAACCGTTTGAAGTCAGGTCTGAGATTAGGTGGTGGTTCGAGCTCAGGTTCAAATGGTTCAGAATGCTTAAGGTGTGGTAAGCCACACAAGGGAGTATGTCGGTTTGGGACAACAGCCTGCTTCAGGTGTGGGCAGGAGGTACACATGGCATGGGAGTGTCCTATGGCAGCTTTTATGGCACCGTCCCAGCAGACGGCTTCAGGTAGTGTGGCTCAGCCAGTAGCTCCAGCCACGACACAGGGCAGTGGTAAAGGCAGAGGGAGAGGGGCAGCCTCTTCTTTAGTAGGTTCACGGGATGAAGGTCTATCGGCTCCAGCTCGGATCTTCACTATGACACAGCAGGAGGCAAACACATCCAACACCGTGGTGTCAGGTAATCTCATCATTGGCTGTTCAGATGTGTATGCTTTAATGGACCCTGGTGCTTCTCATTCTTTTGTTGCTCCGAGAGCCGTAGAGAGGTTGGGTTTGATAGTCTCTGGGTTAGAGTGTCCCCTTTAGGTTAGTGGATCCAAGTGTGATCCATCAGTGGCAGAGTCAGTCTGCCGGTTCAGTCTAGTTTTCGTTGAGGATAGATGCCTTCCAGCCGACCTAGTGGTTCTAGATTTGACTGATTTTGATGTCATTCTAGGGATGGATTGGATATCTACTCATGGTGCTACCTTGGACTGCAGAGACAAGGTAGTCAGGTTCAGAGGTCAGCATGGGTCAGAGGTTGTCTTCAGAGGAGACAGGAGGGGCACACCTAGAGGTTTGATATCAGCCCTACAGGCTCGTAGGTTGCTCAGGAGAGGTTGTCAGGGGTTTCTAGCTCATGTCAGAGAGCTTGATAGTCAGGTTAGGGAGCCCGCCTCAGTGCCCGTAGTCAGAGAGTTTCCAGATGTCTTTCCAGACGAGCTTCCAGGACTACCACCTGCTAGGGAGATAGAGTTTGAAATAGAAGTGATGCCTGGAACCAGACCAATCTCTATCCCTCCCTACAGGATGGCACCAACAGAGTTGAAGGAGCTAAAAGAGCAGTTCCGAGAGTTGGTAGACAAGGGTTTCATCCGACCGAATACCTCACCTTGGGGTGCTCCAGTGCTGTTTGTAAAGAAAAAGGATGGATCCTTGAGACTTTGTATCGACTACAGACAGTTGAACAAAGTCACTACCAAGAACAAGTATCCTCTACCCAGGATTGATGATCTATTTGACCAGCTAGCAGGAGCAGGTGGTTTCTCCAAAATAGATCTGACGTCCGGGTATCATCAGTTGAGAATCCGAGAGGAAGATGTGCCGAAGACGGCGTTCAGGACCAGATATGGGCATTATGAGTTCCTAGTGATGCCGTTTGGGCTAACCAATGCCCCTGCAGCATTCATGGATCTCATGAACAGAGTTTTTAGCCAGTATCTGGATCACTTTGTTATCGTTTTCATTGATGATATCTTAGTGTTGTAATACCCGGCTAGACTCCGGTATCGGAATTCCTACCGTCCGGTGGAATCTCGGATGTCGGAAACCTCTAGTAGGGTAGAAACATGTTTTCATAAAATGTTTTAATTGTTTTTTATGGTTTTAAGTAAAGAGGAAATGAGTTTTTGAATAAAAACAACCTTGGAGGAAAACCCAGGTTCGGCCGCCGAACCTCAAGTTCAGCCGCCGAACATGCAGGCATTTCGGGTGTGCCTTAGGCCCCCGAAGGCATAGGTTGAGGAAAGTCCAGGTTCGGCTGCCAAACCTCAGGACAAGTTCGGCCGCCGAACCTCAAGTTCGGCCGCCGAACATGGCATGCATGCGGAGGCACGTTCGGCCCCCGAACGTGGCCTGGCCAGCCACTATAAAAGGGTCCCTTAGCCGAAAACGGGCGAGTTTTTCTCCCCATTGTCGGCCAAGGTGAGCTCTCCGCCGTTCCTCACCAATCCTTGAGTTTTTCCTTCAAATCTTTCAAGATTTTCACAAGTTTTTGCTTTGTTTTGAAGATTTTCGAGTTTAAAGCAAGTTTTGGAGCTTTGAGGTTCAAGAACTCAAAAATCTCCCACCTCCGAGTTTAGGACGTCTCTCTCTCGATCTTCAAGAGGTAAGAGCTGATCTTAAGCTCATTTCATGTTTAAAGTAAGTTTTATGCAAGATCTATGGGGTCAAGTTTATGATTATGGCCATGTTTAGTGCATGCACAGGTTGAGTTTGGCGTATGAGGAATGAATGCCAGAAAAGTTTTAATTTTTATGTATGATTGTTGATCATGTATGGGATTGAACAGGTTTACAGGTTACATGTCAGGCTTGCTACGGGTCCCGGCGGCCTTAAGCCGATCTGGATCCTAGCGCCGGTAGCAGTCCGATTTTCGGGTCGTTACAGAATGGTATCAGAGCCCTAGGTTCATATGGTCGGACCTAGAGTGTCGGGCTCATAGATGTTATAGAAGGTCAAGCACAATAGGAAAATCATGTCCACTAGGATAGGATGTGGAGTCTTGTCTTGTTTGATGATGTGAAATGCCATGATTTTATACATGTGCATTAATGCTATGATATGAATGTTATGTATGTGATGAGGGTTCATGTGTGCCTACATGAACCATATGATGCTAATGTTTGCTTGTTATGTGCTGCCTTTCAGAAAACAGGATGAGGAGAACTCGTCGATCAGCAAGATTGACTGGGGTGCCACCTGAGGATGAGGGCATGAGCGCCCGTCCTCCTACATTGCCTAGGGCAATGTCTAGTAGGTCTATCAGAGATAGGGCTGTAAGAGACCCTAGAAGGTCTCTGGATCTGGGTAGGAGCAGATCAGTGAGGGGAACAGTTCAGGGAGGAATGTCAAAAGGCATGGGAGATGATATGGATGTAGAGCAGAGGAGGGATGGCAGTTTGGGAGTTAGCATGTCAGAAGAGGGAATGGGAGAATCCCAAGGAGGCACTCAGGCTTCGGGATTTGTTCAGCCACCCCACTACCCACACTTCTCACAAAATCCCGGGTATTCGATGGGAGGTACATCGGATTACCCTAGCTTCACCCCTTATCCCACACAGATGCCATACCCATCCTACTACCCACCATATTCACAATACCCAATGTATCCACTCCCACCTTACTATCCAAACCCTACCTCAGAAAATGTTGCCCCACCTCCACCACCTACAGAACCAGCAGCCCCAGTTGCTCAACCTTCTAGACCTAGCTCAGCCAGTGGGCGCAAGGTCAAGATGACCGACTACATGAAGTTGGGTGCTCCCCAGTATGAAAAAGGGGATGACCCATTTGTGTATCTGGAAAGGGTTAAGGTGATCACGGATGAGATTGGGGCTGATGACAGTAGAGCCATTCAGATGGCTGGGTTCACTCTTAAGTGTAAGAAGGCACGAGAGTGGTTCAAGAATTATGTGAACCCCAGAGTAGACAGCATGTCTTGGGAGGAGTTTGCAAACGAGTTTGCAGGATGGGCGTTCCCAGATAGTTCAAGGGAGCTGAAGATGATAGAGTTTGAGCAGTTGAGGCAGACCGAGGATATGGGTGTAGAGGAGTTCACAGACAGATTCTTGGAGCTGTTGCCATTTGCAGGGCAAAACCTTGACACGGATCAGAAAAGATCAAGGAGGTATATCATGAAACTCCACTCTAGATATTCCTCCTTGATCCAGTCAGCAGATAGGGAGAGCTTCCACGCCATAGTGGATATGGCCCGGAAAATGGAGGCCAGTGCCATCATTCAGGGAACAGTTAAGCAGTCAGTGGCACAGCCTTCTGGTTCCAAGACCCCAGGCTCTTCTTCTTTCAGTGCAGCAGCTTCAGGTAGCAAAAAGTGGAGTAACACCACTAGGAAGCCCAAGAAGAACAAGTTTTGGAACAAGGTCAAGTCTAGTCTGGGATTAGGGAGTGGCTCAAGCTCTGGCGCGGATAATGCAGTTTGTACAAAGTGTGGTAGGCTACACAGGGGAGTTTGTCGGGCTGGGACATCAACCTGCTTCAGATGCGGGCAAGAGGGACACATGGCTCGGGAGTGTCCTAGGGCAGCTTTTGGAGCACAGTCTCAGCAGACAACTTCAGGTAGTGTAGCTCAGCCAGCAGCTCCAGCCGTGACTCAGGCCAGTGGCAGAGGCAGAAGGAGAGGGGCAGCCTTTTCTTCAGCGGGTTTCAGAGGTGAAGGTCCATCAGCTCCAGCACAGATCTTCACGATGACGCAGCAGGAGGCAGATGCATCTAACACCATGGTGGCAGGTAATTTAGTCATTGGTTGTTCAGATGTGTATGCCTTGATGGACCCTGGTGCATCTCATTCTTTTATTGCTCCGAGAGCCGTTCAGAGGTTGGGGTTGATGATCTCTGTGTTAGAGTGTCCTCTCTGGGTCAGTGGACCCAAGTGTGATCCATCAGTGGCAGAGTCAGTTTGCCAGTGCAGTCCAGTCTTTGTTGAGGGAAGATGCTTGTCCGCCGATCTGGTGGTTCTAGATTTGACAGATTTTGACGTCATTCTAGGGATAGACTGGTTATCTACCCATGGTTCTACCTTGGACTGCAGGGACAAGGTAGTCAGGTTCAGAGGTCAGGATGGATCAGAGGTTGTCTTCAGGGGAGACAGGAGGGGTACACCTAGAGGTCTGATATCAGCTCTTCAGGCTCTTAGGTTGCTTAGGAAGGGATGTCAGGAGTATTTGGCTCATGTGAGAGAGCTTAGCATTCAGGTTAGAGAGCCCGCCTCGGTGCCAGTGGTTAGAGAGTTTCTAGACGTCTTTCCAGACGAGCTGCCAGGTTTACCACCTGCTAGGGAGATAGAGTTCGAGATAGAATTGATGCCTGGAACCCGACCGATCTCTATCCCTCCCTACAGGATGGCTCCAGCCGAGTTGAAAGAATTAAAGGAACAGTTGCAAGAGTTGGTAGAAAAGGGCTTCATCCGACCGAGCACTTCACCTTGGGGTGCACCAGTTTTGTTCGTGAAAAAGAAGGATGAATCCCTTAGACTTTGTATCGACTACAGGCAGTTGAACAAAGTCACTACCAAGAATAAGTACCCATTGCCAAGGATCGACGATCTATTCGACCAGCTAGCTGGAGCAGGTTGTTTCTCCAAAATAGATCTGAGATCGGGGTACCATCAGCTAAGGATAAGGGATGAGGATGTGCCGAAGACAGCCTTCAGGACCATATATGGGCATTTTGAGTTCCTTGTAATGCCGTTCGGGTTAACCAACGCCCCTGCAACATTCATGGATCTCATGAACAGAGTGTTTAGCCAGTACCTGGATCACTTCGTTATTGTCTTCATAGATGATATCTTAGTGTATTCCAGGAATGCAGAGGAGCATGCCCATCATCTGCGGTTGGTCTTGCAGACCTTGAGGGAACATGGCTTGTATGCCAAGTTCTCTAAATGTGAGTTCTGGCTGAGGAGCATTTCGTTCTTGGGGCATGTAGTGTCAGAGAATGGGATTGAGGTGGACCCCAAGAAGACAGAAACTGTGGTTAACTGGCCTAGACCCACTTCAGTGACGGAGATCAGGAGTTTCTTGGATTTGGCAGGTTACTACAGGAGGTTCGTTCAGGACTTCTCGAAAATAGCAGCTCCTCTGACCAGACTAACCAGGAAGAATCAGAAGTTTCTATGGACCGACCAGTGCGAAGAGAGTTTTGAAGAGCTTAAGAAGAGGTTGACTTCAGCACCAGTTTTAGCTCTGCCATCTAGTGATGAGGACTTTACAGTCTTTTGTGATGCGTCCCGTGTGGGACTGGGTTGTGTACTGATGCAGAATGAGAGGGTGATTGCTTATGCTTCTAGGCAGCTGAAGAAGCATGAGTTGAATTACCCCACGCATGACCTTGATATGGCAGCAGTAATCTTTGCACTCAAGATGTGGAGGCACTACCTCTATGGGGTAAAATGTGAGATCTTCACAGATCATAAAAGCCTGCAGTACATCCTGTGTCAAAGAGATTTGAACTTGAGACAGAGGAGATGGGTAGAGCTGCTGAGTGACTATGATTGCAAGATTCAGTATCATCCGGGTAAGGCGAATGTCGTGGCAGACACCCTAAGCCGGAAGTCACTAGGCAGTCTATCCCACATCACGGCAGAGAGGAGACCAGTGGTGAAGGAGTTTTACAAGCTCATTGATGAAGGTCTACAGATGGAGTTGTCTGGTACAGGTGCTTTAGTGGCCCAGATGAGAGTGACACCTGTGTTTCTGGAGCAAGTGGTTCAGAAACAGCATGAGGACCCAGAGTTAGTGAAGATTGCCAGGACTGTTCAGTCAGGCAAAGACAGTGAGTTCAGATTTGATAGTAAGAGGATCCTCCGCTATGGGAGTCGATTGTGTGTACCAGATGACATAGGGCTAAAAGGAGACATTATGAGGGAGGCTCATAATGCAAGATACAGCGTTCACCCCGAAGCCACCAAGATGTATCAAGATCTGAAGAAGGTTTATTGGTGGCCAGCGATGAAGAAAGAAGTGGCACAGTTTGTGTTAGCCTGCGAAGTGTGTCAGAGGGTGAAGCTGGAACATCAGAAGCCGGCTGGAATGCTTAACCCGCTACCTATTCCAGAGTGGAAATGAGAGAATATAGCTATGGACTTCGTAGTGGGGTTACAGGCGGCATCCAACAGAGTGGACTCCATATGGGTGATTGTGGACAGACTCACCAAATCTGCTCACTTCATTCCTGTCAGGAGTGGCTACTCTGTGGACAAGTTGGCGCAGGTATATGTGGATGAGATCGTCAGGCTGCATGGGGTTCCTGTTTCGATAATGTCAGATAGAGGGCCCCAGTTCACCTTCAGGTTTTGGCGGAGTCTGCAGAATGCCATGGGTACCAGGTTGGATTTCAGTACTGCCTTCCACCCCCAGACGGACGAATAGTCCGAAAGGACCATCCAGACTATCGAGGATATGCTCAGAATGTGTGTGCTGGACTTTGGCGGTTCTTGGAGGCAGCATCTACCTTTGGTGGAGTTTGCCTACAATAACAGCCATCATGCTAGCATCGGGATGGCTCCATATGAAGCTTTATATGGGAGGAAGTGCAGGTCACCTGTTTGCTGGGAGGAAGTTGGAGAAAGGGCCTTGGCAGGGGCCTAAGCTAGTAGAGATCACCAGCAGGGTGGTACCCATAATCAGAGAGAGAATCAAGACTGCTGCAAGCAGACAGAAGAGTTATGCAGACATCCGCAGAAGACAGGTAGAGTTTCAGGAGGGGGATCTGGTATTGCTCAAAGTGTCTCCAATGAAAGGAGTGGTTCGCTTTGGGAAGAAAGGTAAACTAGCCCCACGATACATCGGACCCTTTGAAATCTTGCAGAAGATTGGGAATGTGTCGTACAAGCTAGATTTGCCTGCTTCAATGGCAAGAATCCATCCGGTTTTCCATGTTTCAATGTTGCGGAAATTTGTGTCAGATCCGGGCAAGGTTCTTAGTGAGCCTGATGTGGAGATCCAAGAGGATTTCACCTATGTTGAGCAGTCAGTGCGGATCATAGACACCCAGATCAGAAAGCTGAGAAACAAGGAAATCCCGATGGTGAAAGTCCTTTGAAACCACCACAATATGGAAGAGTGCACTTGGGAGACACGGGAGTCCATGCTCCAGCAATACCCTTATCTTTTCTAAGGTTAGTTCTTTGTGAGTTATATGTGCTTTACATGTATTTTATGTGTATGCCATGCTTTGTGCTACTTGAGGAACATTCGGGGACGAATGTTCTTAAGGGGGGGAGAATGTAATACCCGGCTAGACTCCGGTATCGGAATTCCTACCATCCGGTGGAATCTCGGATGTCGGAAGACTCTTGTAGGGTAGAAACATGTTTTCATAAAATGTTTTAATTGTTTTTGATGGTTTTAAGTAAAGAGGAAATGAGTTTTTGAATAAAAACAACCTTGGAGGAAAACCCAGGTTCGGCCGCCGAACCTCAAGTTCGGCCGCCGAACATGCAGGCATTTCGGGTGTGCCTTAGGCCCCCGAAGGCATAGGTTGAGGAAAGTCCAGGTTTGGCCGCCGAACCTCAAGTTCGGCCGTCGAACATGGCATGCATGCGGAGGCACGTTCGGCCCCCGAACGTGGCCTGGCCAGCCACTATAAAAAGGTCCCTTAGCCGAAAACGGGCGAGTTTTTCTCCCCATTGTCGGCCAAGGTGAGCTCTCCGCCGTTCCTCACCAATCCTTGAGTTTTTCCTTCAAATCTTTCAAGATTTTCATAAGTTTTTGCTTTGTTTTGAAGATTTTCGAGTTTAAAGCAAGTTTTGGAGCTTTGAGGTTCAAGAACTCAAAAATCTCCCACCTCCGAGTTTAGGACGTCTCTCTCTCGATCTTCAAGAGGTAAGAGCCGATCTTAAGCTCATTTCATGTTTAAAGTAAGTTTTATGCAAGATCTATGCGGTCAAGTTTATGATTATGGCCATGTTTAGTGCATGCACAGGTTGAGTTTGGCGTATGAGGAATGAATGCCAGAAAAGTTTTAATTTTTATGTATGATTGTTGATCATGTATGGGATTGAACAGGTTTACAGGTTACATGTCAGGCTTGCTACGGGTCCCGGCGGCCTTAAGCCGATCTGGATCCTAGCGCCGGTAGCGGTCCGATTTTCGGGTCGTTACAGAATATTGGAACAATTGGTACTCACTCTCACCAGACTATTCCCTTAAAGTGGGAGGTCAAGGGTTCGAGTAGTGGGGGAGGCGACCTAATTTCCAAAGGGGAATTTGGGCCAAATCCACTTGGGGAAGGATGCATTCGATGCAAGAATCCAAGGGGACAAATCCTGCCAGGAACCCGTGAGGGTGAATGGATGTTAAGAGCTGTTCACGACGCCAGTGGAAAGCCCGAGGTGGCAAGAGGCCAGGCGAGGGATAGCCCTGGGCTGTGAACGGTAACAGTGCCGGGGATCACGTCCGGGCTGTTACAAGTGTATTCCAAAAACGCAGAGGAGCATGCCCATCATCTGAGGATAGTTTTGCAGACCCTGAGGGAGCACGGCTTGTATGCCAAGTTCTCCAAATGTGAATTCTGGTTAAGGAGCATCTCATTCTTGGGGCATGTTATGTCAGAAAAAGGAATTGAAGTGGACCCCAAGAAGGTAGAAGCTGTATCTAACTGGCCCAGAACCACTAAAGTTACAGAGATTAAGAGCTTTCTGGGTTTGGCAGGTTACTACAGGAGGTTTGTCTAGGACTTCTCCAAAATTGCCGCTCCTATGACCAGATTGACCAAGAAAAATCAGAGGTTTGTGTGGTCTGAACAATGTGAGGAAAGCTTTGAAGAGCTGAAGAAAAGGTTGACGTCAGCACCGGTGTTAGCTCTGCCAACAAGTAATGAAGACTTCACAGTGTTTTATGATGCATCCCGTGTGGGACTAGGTTGTGTGTTGATGCAGAATGAAAGGGTAATTGCTTATACTTCTGGGCAGCTGAAGAAGCATGAGTTGAATTATCCTACACATGATCTAGAGATGACAGCTGTGATCTTTGCACTCAAGATGTGGAGGCATTACCTATATGGGGTAAGATGTGAGATCTTTACAGATCATAAGAGTTTGCAGTACATCTTGAGTCAAAAAGAGTTGAACCTGAGGCAGAGTAGGTGGGTAGAACTGCTTAGTGACTATGATTGCAAAATTCAGTACCATCCGGGTAAGGCAAATGTTGTGGCAGATGCCCTAAGCCAGAAATCACTTGGTAGTTTATCCCATGTTACAACAGAGAGAAGACCGGTGGTGAGGGAATTTTACAAGCTCTTTAATGAAGGGCTGCAGTTGGAGTTGTCTGGTACAAGTGCTTTGATAGCCCAGATGAGAGTGACACCTGTGTTTCTGGAGCAAGTGGCTCAGAAACAGCATGAAGACCCCGAGTTGGTGAAGATAGCAAGAGCAGTCCAGGCAGGCAAGAATGAAGAGTTCAGATTTGACAAGAAAGGGATCCTCCGCTATGGGAACATGTTATGTGTACCAGATGACGTGAGTCTGAAGGGAGACATTATGAGAGAAGCTCATAATGCCAGGTACAGTGTTCACCCTGGAGCCACCAAGATGTACCAGGATCTGAAAAGAGTTTATTGGTGGTCAGCTATGAAGAGAGAAGTGGCACAGTTCGTGTCCGCCTGCGAGGTATGTCAGAGGGTGAAGCTGGAACATCAGAAGCCGGCTGAAATGCTTAATCCACTATCGATTCTAGAGTGGAAATGGGAGAATGTAGCTATGGACTTCGTAGTGGGGCTGCCAGCAATGTCCAACAGGTTAGACTCCATATGGGTGATTGTGGACAGACTGACCAAATCTGCTCACTTCATCCCTGTCAGGAGTGGTTATTCTGTGGACAAATTGGCGCAGTTGTATGTTGATGAAGTTGTCAGGTTGCATGGGGCTCCCATTTCAATAGTTTCAGATAGAGGACCCTAGTTCACCTCTAGGTTTTGGCAAAGTCTGCAGAATACTATGGGCACCAGGCTAGACTTTAGCACTGCCTTCCATCCACAGACTGACGGACAGTCAGAGAGGATCATCAAGACTATAGAAGATATGCTCAGAATGTGTGTGCTAGATTTTGGCGGTTCTTGGAGGCAGCATCTACCCTTAGTGGAGTTTACCTACAATAACAGCTATCATGCTAGTATAGGGATGGCTCCATATGAAGCTTTGTATGGAAGGAAGTGTAGGTCACCTGTCTGCTAGGAAGAAGTTGGAGAAAGGGCCTTGGCAGGGCTTGAGCTAGTAGAGATCACCAGCAGAATAGTGCCCATTATCAAAGAAAGAATCAGAACTGCTATGAGTCGGCAGAAGAGCTATGCAGATGTCCGCAGGAAGCATGTAGAGTTTCAGGAGGGAGATATGGTGTTGCTCAAGGTGTCTCCTATGAAAGGGGTGATTCATTTTGGAAAGAAAGGTAAGCTAGCTCCACGGTACATCGGACCCTTTGAAATCTTGCAGAAGATTGGGAAAGTATCGTACAAGCTGGACCTACCTGCTTCAATGGAGAGAATCCATCCGGTTTTCCATGTTTCCATATTATGGAAGTTTGTGTCAGATCCAGGCAAGGTTCTTAATGAGCCTGATGTGGAGATCCTAGGAGATCTCACCTATGTTGAACAGCCAGTGCGGATCATAGACACACAGATCAGAAAGCTGAGGAACAAGGAAATCCCAATGGTGAAAGTCCTTTCGAATCACCACAATATAGAAGAATGTACCTAGGAGACACGGGTGTCTATGCTCCAGCAATATCCTCATCTCTTCTAAGGTTAGTGTTTTTGTTTTATGTGCTTCCTTGTTGTTATGCTTGTTTGTTGAACATTTGGGGAAGAATGTTCTTCGGGGGGAAGAATGTAATACCCGGCTAGACCCCGACATCGGAATTCCTACCTTCCGGAGGAATCTCCATTGGAATATGGAATTCTCGAATGTCGAAGCCTTCTAGAAGGGTAAAATAAAGGTTTTCTAAAATATTTTTATATGTTTTCATGGTTTTAATGAAGAAAGAAAATGAGTTTTGAAAGAAAAGACCAAGGAAGGAAAAGCCAGGTTCGGCCGCCGAACTTGGTGCTCTTGCGGAAGCACCTTTGGCCCCCGAAGGTGGTCTGGCCAGCCACCTATAAAAGGCCCTATGTCCGAAAATGGGAGAGTTTCTCTCTCTATTTTTGGGCATAGGTGAGATTTCGCCCTCCCATGGTTGATTTTGTGTTTTCTTTCAATCCCTTCAAGTTTTTTATGAGTTTTACTTTGTTTTGAAGATTTTTGAGTTAAGATCAAATTTTTGAGGCTTGGAGACCCCCGGAGCTCGATTTCTCCCAACCTCCAAGTTTGGATCACCTCTCCTCTCGATCTTCAAGAGGTAAATGTAGATCCTCGCCTTCTTTTATATTTTAAGTGAGTTTTAAGAAGGGGTTAAGGGTTTTGATGCATGTTTAGGTTAGTTGTTAAGTGTTAGGGTTTATGTACCCTTTATGATAAATGTATGTTAAATGTTGATGTTTGTTGGGGTTTAGGCTAGTTTTATGCCCCTATATGCTTGAAAATGTGTTTATGTATGCTTTTGAGTGTTGAGTATGAGTTTGGAGGGTTTTGGGAGGCAAGATGGGGATGGCAGAATCGGGTTCTGCCACCTAGAAGGATCCAGTTTCGGCCACCGAAGCCAGTTTCGGCCACCGAACCTGCCTGTGGAGGCAACTTTAGGCCGCCTAAACTCGCCCCCAAAAGTTTAGACTTTCGGCTCTGGAGGGGAGTTTCGGTCGCCGAACCTGCCCCCGAAGGTTGTGACTTTCGGCTCTGGAAGGACCTTCGGCTGCCGAACCTTGCCCTTGAAAGTGCCTGACTTTCGGATCTGTAGGGACTTTCGGCCGCCGAACCTGCCGCAGAAAGTCCCTTGTCCAGCCTTCCTTTGCCTGTTTTTCCATACATGTTTATGATGTTTTAGGGGGTTTTTGGGGAGTTGTTATGAGTCATGATAGAATATGTTTGGTCCTTCATTTGAGTCCACCTGTGTAGGATCGGATCTGAGGAACCGAGGTGATCAGCAGTGAGATAGCTGCTTCAGAGTTAGTCCAGAGTCAGCCAGAGGTGAGTAGAACATAACTTCTCTTATTTGCAAAGCAATGAAATCTTTTTAGCATGATTCATGCATCACGAATGCCATGATATGTACTAGGTTGTTTTGCATTAGAATTCACGAATATGATGCATTACATAATATGATGTTGATGTGGATGGATATTGGATGACCCACTAGCCCTCGATATGATATGTTATAGTATGGTATGGAAGTCCAGTGAGGCCCATTCTACGCCCCTGGCACAATTGGATATGTAGAGGGTTAGTGGCGACAAATCTATCCTTGATGTGAATTGTTTGTGATGTGATGCATTTCATGAAAGCATGTGTTATCAAATTGTTTTATTATTCTGCTCACTGGGCTTTAGTAGCTCACCCCTTTCCCTTAAGCCCCCCCCCAGGGTTGCAGGTTCAGGATAGACTGGGAAGTCGTCAAGGTTGAAGGTTGTGTTAAGTGTAATAGATTAGTAGTGGACATGTAATATGAAATGGTATAATGTAATGTAATGTAGAGAAATGTTTTATGGTTTAGTATTGTGCTTGGCCCTAATGTTTATTGTAAATCCCTGTTGTACATGATCTTTATGAAATGTTTTATTGATGAAATATGATGAACCAGGCTTGACATATGTAATGTTGACCCAACTAGAGCATTTGATGAGGGCTTTAGTATGGGGTATGTATGTATAGAGTTATGGTGCATGCATAGGTCAAGCTTGGTATATGAAAAGTTTAAAGTTTTTATGAAAATGTATGATTATGTATGGGATTTATTAGGTATGACAGGATATATGTTAGGCTTGCTACAGGTTCCGGCGACCTTAAGTCGATCTGAATCCTAGCGTCGGTAGCGGTCCGGTTTTTGGGTCGTTACAGAGAGGATCACAAATGTCTATACTGCAAAGGGAAAAATTATCATCAGGACATTTCATTGCATTGTAAACATTAAATTTTACCTCTTCTCCATCGAACTATATCGTGAGCGTGCCTTCATGCACGTCAATCTTCATTCTACTTGTATTGAGGAATGATCTCCCTAGCAACAAATTAGTAGAGTTGGATAAACTGTCATCTTCCATGTCCAAGACAAAAAAGTCTACTGAAAAAACTATCTTCCCTACTTGAACCAAGACATCCTCCAACACGCCCTTAGGGTAGACTATCAATTTATCAGCGAGTTGGAGTGTGACTCCAGTTTGTTTCAAAGGACCTGCATTCAAAGACAAATAAACAGACAAAGGCATAATATTTATTGAAGCTCCTAAATCACACATTGCCTACCTAATTCCAAAATTTCCAATTTTACATGATATTGCAAACATGTCCTTTCTTTATATTTTTGTGAAATTTTTCTTTGAAGTACAACTGACAGATTCTCACCCACTTTTATCTTTTCATACCCATATAATTTTCTTTTATTAGTGCATAAATCTTTTAAAAATTTCACATACCTGGGTATTTGCTTTATAATTTTTAGAAGTAGTATATTTACCTAGACTTTGCGAAAAATTTCCAAGATTTCCTTTTCTTCCCTTTCCTTTTTGGATTGAGCAAGTCTTTTAGGAAAAGGGGAACGTGTTACCTTTTCCTTTTTGGACTAAGCAAGTCTTTCAGGAAAAGGAGAACGTATTATCTGAATTAGGGACTATTCTATTTTTTACTTTTGGAGTTGTTTCTCTATCTGAATTTTTAGCTCTATTTCTGGCATCAGACCTGTCGCACTGCCTTGGGCAAGCTTCTTTGAGCTGACAGTTTTCAGTTCCTTTCCACTTCGCAATATGACTGCACTTGCGTTTTGTTTTGGGCTTGGCACGGTTTGGGAAGGCATTTTCCCTTGAGATTCTAGCTTGCTCATCGAAATGGAAAGTTGGCTCATTTAGTTATCCAAATTTTGTATACTTGACGTAAAAGATAAGGGTGCTATTAGCAAGTGATTGAACAATATCTTTTAAAGACATTCCTGACTTTGTAACTTGATAATTCACTCTTGGCTGGGAATTTTGCTGTCTATTCTTATAGCTAAGATTGGGATAATCTCTCCACTTAGGATTATACGTATTCAAAAATGGATCATACTTCCTTTGATGTCTATTGAATCCTCCAATTGCATTTACTAGTTGCTCATCTTCCTGAAGCGTGGTGTAATACCCGGCTAGACTCCGGTATCGGAATTCCTACCGTCCGGGGGAATCTCGGATGTCGGAGACCTCTAGAAGGGTAGAATCATGTTTTATAAAAATATTTTCATGTTTTAAGGTATTTCATGGTTTTAAGTATGAAAATTTAATGAGTTTTGCATGAAAAGTCTTTGGAGGAAAACCCAGGTTCGGCCGCCGAAAGTGAAGTTCGGCCGCCGAACGTGCATGCGTTTTGGAGGCACGTTAGGCCCCCGAAAGCATGAGTGAGGGCAGTCCAGGTTCGGCCGCCGAAAGTCAAGTTCGGCCGCCGAACATTGCATGGATGCGGAGGCAAGTTCGGCCCCCGAACGTGGCCTGGCCAGCCACCTATAAAAGGGGCACTTAGCCGAAATGGGGGAGTTTTCTCCCATTTCCGGCCACAGCAAGCTTCCGACCTTCCCTTTTGCAAATCTAGTGTTTTTCCTCCAAATCCCCACCATTTTCTTGAGTTTTAAGCTTGCATTGAAGGTTTTGAGCTTTTAAACCAAGTTTTGGAGCTTTGGGAACTCAGGAGCTCATTTTCTTGGATCTCCAAGTTTGGGTCGTCTCTCTCTCGATCTTCAAGAGGTAAGAGCCAATCTTAAGCTCAATGCATGTTTTAAGTAAGTTTTAAGTGATTTTATGGGGTAGAATGGCATGTATAGGGTTGTATGAGTTTTTAAGCAAATGTTAGGTTTTATGTGATTTTTGAACAATGTGGCATGTTCGAGTATGTTTGAAGTGTTGTAGTTGGGGTATATGCTTGTTTGAGACCCCTAGGAACTTGTATGCATGTTTTGGTTGAGTGATATGCTTGATTGGTGAGTTTGGAGGCGAAAATGCTTGAGGGAGCCAAGTTTCTGCCCTTTGGCAGAAACCAGGTTCGGCAGCCGAAGGCACTTTCGGCCGCCGAACATGGCTGGGGAGGCAGGCCTTTCGGCTGCCGAAGTTGCCCCCGAAGGGAGACTTTCGTCTCTGTCTGGCACTTTCGGCCGCCGAAGGTGCCGCCGAACATGCATGAGTTTCGCCTCTGTCTGGGAGTTTCGGCCGCCGAAGGTGCCGCCGAACCTGCCTGACTTTCGGCTCTGGAGGGACTTTCGGCCGCCGAACCTGCCGCCGAAAGTGCCCTGCCCAGTCATTTCTTGCATGTTTATATGTGATGTTTTCATGATGTTTTAGGGGGTTTTTGGGGAGTATGTTAGAGTTATGTTTTTGTGTGTTTGGTCCCTCATTGGAGTCCACCTGTGTAGGTTCGGACCCGAGGAACCAAGGACCCCAGCAGTGAGCCAGCTGCTACAGAGTTTGTCAGAGTCAGCCAGAGGTGAGTGGAACTAAGCTTAACCTTTTAAACTAAGAAATGAAATGCTTTTATCATGCTTCATGCATCATGATCATATTATAGGTTGTTTGCATTAGAATTCACGACTATGCCGCATTGTATTGTTGTGATAGATGATAGTGGATGGACATTAGGATGATTCATTAGCCTTCTATATACGAAGTCCTGTGGTGCCCATAATAGGGCCGGGCAATACGAAGACCTGTGGTGCCCATAATAGGGCCGGGCAATAACTCCGAGCACGAAGTCCTGTGGTGCCCATAATAGGGCCGGGCAATACGAAGTCCTGTGGTGCCCATAATAGGGCCGGGCATGGAGTTGAGGGATTTTTGAATCAGTCCATCCGTGGTGTGATTTATTTGTGCAGTGACGCATTTCATGATAGCATGTTTTAAATATTCTTTTTACAGTTCTACTCACTGGGCATCTAGCTCACCCCTCTCCCCTAACCCCCAGGTTTGCAGGTACGGGATAGATAGAGAAGGCAAGAAGAGGAAAAGTCATATGTATGTAATAGTAGTTTGTGGACATGACAATTGTATTATGATGAAATGTAAAAATATTCAGGATGTTATGTAATGAGGTCATTGAGGATAGAGTTGTGCTTGACCATAATATATTGTTAATCCCTTTTGTATATACATGATCTTATGTTATGATGTTTATGTAAACTAACTCAACACAGGTTGTATTGCCTTTAAGGCTTGATGAGATCCCACAGAGGGACTATGTTATGTACATGATCAGAGTATGCACAGGTTGAGTTAGTTGATGACAGTATGTATGAAGAAAGTTTTAATGTTTATGTATGTTGTTGATCATGTATGGGATTATACAGGTTTACAGGTTATATGTCAGGCTTGCTACGGGTGCCGGCGGCCTTAAGTCGACCCGGATCCTAGCGCCGGTAGCGGTCGGATTTCCGGGCTGTTACACGTGGGACACATATCTGTGGGATAGTCAGATTTCTTGCAAATGAGCAAGTCCTTGCATTATTTCCTGCATCCAATTGTTAAATTGCAGAAGTAACTTGTGAAATTTTAGAGCCTAAAGATGTTATACTTACCTCATTAGCACTTCTAGGGATGTCCTCTTCTCGGCTATACTACTTAGAGTTGGCGGCCACTTTTGAGATCAGATTTTTACCCTCTTCAGGCTCAATTTTTGAAATGGCTCCTCCATTAACAGTATCAATTATTCTTCTTTCTAAAGGCAACAACGCTTCATAGAAGTGAAGGTTTGATTTGTTTTGGTGCGATTCCATGTTTCGGACAGCTTACAATCAATTTCTTGTGACGTTCCTAGTATTCATAGAGCGTTTTGCTTGATTCCATTAACTTTTTTTCTTATAGATGAAGCTTTAGTTGCTGCGAAAAATCATTCCAGAAATAAATCTCTAATTTGCGCTCAAGTGGTAATTGATTATGAGGGCAAATAGTAAAGCCAATATTTAGCTGATTCAATCAAAGTAAAAGGAAAGGCTACTAATCTCATCTCCTTGTCAGTTATCCCATGTGGTCTCATACTTGAACAAACAATATAAAATTCTTTCAGATGACAATGTGGGTCTTCATTATCTAGCACATGGAATTTCGATAATATGTGAATAATACGTGTTCGCAATTTCATCGGTGCATTAAGCACTAGGTACGTAATGAAAAGGTGTTGTTCTTTGGAAACCATCATTTCTCTTTTGCTGGAATTTTTTTAATGTTCGGTCAGGCTTGCAGATGCTGAATTCTCGGTGTTCTCACTTACAGATATTCGGGCATGCGGCTGAGAGGTTCTCAAAATTGCCTATTTTTGCAACTTGGTTGCTTTCCTCAGCCATTTTGCAATCTTCTCTATTTTTGGATCAAACTGAATTCTACTATTTTTAAACCTTGTCGTAAAAATAAAAATAAGTTATTAGATGTTCTCGGCAATGATGCTAAAATTTAACTGGCGTCGAATCTGTCAATTAAAATATATTCTCATTTTTTAATTCAATAATTCTTGTAGACAGAGTGAATGAGTGTCGATCCAAAGAGATCTTAAATTTATTTAATTTAAATGTCAAGTAAAGAAGAAGAATTGTTTAAGACAAAAGAGAGCAGAAGAAAATTTCTATTTGAAATTTAATTACAAGAAAACTTTAAGAAGAAATAAAATAAGTGGTGATGAAATAGATAATTAATTTAAAAGCTCAGCTGAAAGTAATCAAAGTTGAGAGGTTTTTCAGTTGATCATTGATTCAAAAGATAGTTCACTTAATCTTCCATTGTTTGATTATAGTATTCAAGCAAACGAATACTACCAATTCTTCCTTAGAAATAGTTAATAACAAAAAGCAGATTTAAAGTATGACTATATGAATGTCACTAAAAATATTATATTATATGACAATTAATTTTTCATAAAAAAGGTTCAATTATTTAATGACGAAATTCATAATTTGTAATTAATAATATAAACTTTAATGACAAAACAGATAATTAAATGACAAATTTTATATTAAGTTATAACAAAATATGTGTCATTAATATGTATACTTTTATAACAATTAATTTTTTATCATAAAAAATTAATTAGTTGGTGACGAAATAATAACTCATAAGTAATATTTAATATATTTGGTGACAAATGAAAACAATAAATAATGAAAAATAGACATGAATTGCGATGAACTATATGATGAAATGAATAACTCGTAAGTAATATTTGATACATGTGACCAATGAAAACAATAAATGATAGAAAAATAGACATAAATTGCGACGAATTATATGTCATTAAAGACATACAGTTTCATGACAATTAATTATTTTCGTCATAGATATGCAAACTTTTGTGACAATTAATTTCTTCGTTATAAAAGTATAAATTATTTGATAACGAAATAAATAACTCATAAGTAAAATATTACACCTTTCATGACAAATGAAAATAATAAATAACAAAAAATAAATATAAATTTAACGAACTAGATGTCACTGAAAACATACCATTTCATGAAAATTAATTAATTTCGTTATAAAAAAATTTTTTTTGGGATGAAATTTTTTATCATAGTATATATTTTATTACGTGTTTACAATGAAGATTGCTATAACAATAATATTTCGTCATCGTAAACTTTGAATGATAAAAATTAAATATTTTGTGACGAATCTAATCGTAACACTTTATCTAATTTCTTGTAGTATTGGATTAACTATTTTGAATTAAATAAAAAATAAATTTAAAAGTTATTTAGATCGATTTGAATTGGCCGTTAAAAAATTACAATAAATATTTAATTTAACTATTATTAATCTCATTTTCATAAATTCGTCTGAATAAAAAAAGTGCACGAATTTTTAATATATATATACTATTTAAGGGCACTCACAAACTTAATTTAATGGTGAATACATCTAAGTAAATTTGAGAGATCTCAGCTTTACTTCTCAATCCTCAATCCCTATTAAAAAAAAACAATTCTAATACTATAAATCAAAGCTTTTAATTATAATATAAATTTCATGTAATATTGGCTCCACCATCACCACGACAATAATAATAATAATAACACCACAAAATCTATCCACACTATGCTTTAAATGCTATGGAGAGTGAAGGAACGACATCTCTCCTGTTGCTTTGTAACTTGCTTGTCATAAAATTCTACCAAAAAGTTATTAATAGGGAGATCCTATCTCCCCATTTATTAGAAAAATGAAAAATCTCATGTGCTTACCTAACATGATGATCTTTATCTTAAAACGAACCCATCTCATCAGGTTTGTCTACAATTTCTTTACCAAGAGATTGACTCCATGTTCTGGTTTTACAACTAAGTTAAAAATAGGGGAATGGACATATCTAGGAGAGATGGTGAAAGAGAAGTTGGACAAAATGAGAGCTAATAATATCTTGAGTTCAATAGTGGCCAAGTGCTGTCCAAGACATACCCGAGGTCCGGCACCAAATGGCATGTAAGAGAATGGATACTTGCAAGCGCCTGCTATTCCATTTGCAAACCTCTCAGGGTTGAACTTATAAGAATCTGATCCCCATATCTCAGGATCTGTATGCAATAGCGATACCATAGTCCAAATGTTCACTCCCTTGGGAACATTAATGTTTCCCAATTTCATGTCCTTTAAGGCCTCCCTTGCTATTAATGGAACTGGTGTATAAAGTCGCAGCGTTTCATGAATCACCATGTGAAGCTGCATGGCAAAGACCAAGATTTTAAATTAGCATATTCAGAATTCTGACAAGCCTTTCATTGTGAGAAACTAAACTTCTATGATAAATTGTTATACCAGTTTCATCTTGCGAATCATATCGTAATCTGGCAGTCTTCCTCCACAAATTTCAAGAACCTCTGCACGGACACGATCCTGCCATTCTTGATTTACTCCCAACAACATGAGGCACCATGAAGCTGAAACTGCAGTGGTCTCCCACCCAGCCATGTATATGTTCTTGCAATTATCAACTATGAATCTGTCTGTTTCTTCTCTACTCAAAGTACTATTTTTGGCTCCTTCAAGGATCATCTGCAATAAATCCTTCTCTTTTGCTGCTTCTTGTCTCTCCTTCACTACTTTCAGTATCAAATTGCGGATTTCTTTCTCTAATGCCCATGCTTCTCTATTGCTTTTTGTAGGGAGATATCTGAGCAAAGTTCATTACCTCTGTAAGTTAAAATAAATAAAACATTCTTGCTATAGATGCTGCGATTGAATTCAGTATTTCTTTTAATAAAGAGTTCAAGCTGACCTCATTCCAGGAATCCCAACGACTAGATCTTTCTTGGACGAAGCCTTCAGGAGATCTCTTAGATTCTGGAAAATTTTTTCTCCTTTGGAATAATTGCTTCCAAAACAGGCTCTTGAGATAACATCTGCAGAGAAACTTCTGAGGCCTTCATCAACTTTGATATCTGCCATTATTCCACCATCTCTCTCAATCATACTCTTCCATGAATTTACCAGTGTAATGGCAGACTCAGTTATCAGGTTCACCATTCCCTGCAAAAGCTTTAATATTAAAATGCTAGGCCACAAGATGGTTGATTCTATTAATTAATACCTTGATCTTTTCCATGTACAATTCTGGAGCAATAATCTTCCTCTGATGTGACCAGAAAGTTCCTTCTGATGTTACAATACCCTGACCAAGCAAAGGGCCAAGATCATTAAGTTGAACCGAAGTTTTCCCCAAGTCCAAGGATACGCACGTTGTGAACTCTTTCACCAACTCAGGTTGATGCAAATTTACTATTTGTACGTTCCCCAGGGAATATACAAACACTTTACCTGAAAATTTAAACGGGAAACTTGATCAAATGGTTCAAAATGAAAAGTATTTGAATTTTTTTTTTAAAAAAAAAAAAATAATCATAGGTGCAGATTGCAGAGATGATATATATACCATATTCCTTCAACCATTTCTCAAAAATGGGAAAAGTAAGATCAGCACAGTTATGAGTAAGAGGTGGATCCTTGGCCTTCACTATGGAGGACAGACTCTTCCCTATCTCTATTATATTTCCAAGGAGTAAAGTAGGTGGAGGTCCATCGATGCCTTGCTTCTTCAACATGGAACGAAGCCTCTTTGGTTTCACAACCAACGCATTGTAAAGACGCACTACCACTCCAAGAAACACTATAACAAAAATTGGAAACACTATCGTTTTGTCCAAATGAAATTCCATGGCCAAAAGTTCAAGAATATTATTAAAGCCTTGGACTGATATATAAAGCTAGTATGGGGGGGGAATTCCTTCATGCACCCAGTGACAATCTAAAGGGGAAGGGCTGTCGCTGTTCTAAAATTTTAATTTTTAAATGAGATTATATTGAGTATAAGCTTATTTGTAAAATATTAGTTTAATCAATTATATGACAAAATAAAATAATATTTTATATTTTAATTAAATATTATAAAAAACAGTTTAAATTTACTATTGAAAAAGACAAAGACAGGGGATAGAAATATGCATGGGAAGAATTGAAGAGTGGGATCTAAATTTATGGCTGACAACAAACCCAGTAGTTAGCAGTTACAATAAGAGGTCTTGAATAATAATAATAACAGTAAGTCGGTAGTTGGCTTTGCAATAAAAAGAAGTTCACCAGGGCAGACTACATTTATGACACGAAATTATTTTAGGAACCACCAAAGTACTTAATTTGGTCTGAATATAAGCCCATCTCATATAAAAATGCCTTCAATGATATAAAATTCAGTTTAAGACATGGAGCTTAGTAAGTTATATTTGATATTGTTTAATGAGAAAATTTTTGTTTAAATCGAATATATGCGAATTAAAATCAAATGAAATATACTTAAAATTTAGTAATCAAAGTAAAATAATCATAAGAACAAATATATATTTGATATAATCGTAAAATAAAATAATTATAAAAATAAATATATATCAGATACAATCGTACCAATGTATATGGAAAAAATTTATTAATTTAAAAATAATAAGTTATAATGAATTTTTCAACACGTAACAAGATGAACTAAATAAATAAGTTAATTTATTACGATAGTTCTAGTACAATAAATGAATGGTAGGTTCATCGGTCGAAATTATAATAACACGTAGAATTCTGTGCATTTTACACATGGATCTATATAAATCTGGTTTAAGTAATTTTTTTTTTTTTACCTGCCTCCTGCTAAAAGTCGTCTTACGGATATTAATTGTGCGGTTTGGAATGGTGCAGCTCCTGATGTTGGTCCCTCGAGATGGAACTCAGGTCAAAATTTAAGCCAATTCATCCTTTTGCAATGGCTGGCCATAAGCTATAATCAGGGGATATATGGTCATGAGCAAGACATTGATAGTAAAATTTCAGCTGTGGTTGCGGACATGGTGATTTATTTGTGATGATATGCTCAAAGGTCATCTTCCATGGCCAGTGGCAGTGTGGATATGCTTGTTCAGGAGGGATTTACTTCACGTCAGCTTGATGTAATTAATGGCATTTTTCCTGAAATTGGTATGCATTCAGTTGGCATTTCACTTTTCTTTCTTTCTTATAATGTATTTACCCTTCGTTTGATTTATTTTATAAAAAAATAATTTAAATAAATTTTTATAAAATAATGTAAGATTTCAATTTTTTTAAAATAAAAATTTATAAATTAAAAAGAATTGAATTTTTTTTATTAAAAAATATGTCAATTGAACTTGATATCAAACAAAGGATAGAACCTTGAGAAATCCTTTATCCAAGTTACACCCAGTTACTCTTTTCCGATTCCAATATAAATTTCTCATCACTTTAGTCTTTCCCTGAGAAAAAAATAATAATAAACCTCTGCAAAGGATGAGGGTGGGTTTTTTTAATTATTTTTTTTAAATAAAAAAAAGTGAGATTTTAATATTTAACAAAAGTAATATTTTAATTAAGACAATATTGATATTATATAAATATATATTATAAATTTTAATAAATAAAATAAAAACAAATTATAAAAAATATTTATATTTATATTAAATAATATATATATATATATATATATATATATATATATATATATATTAATAATATAATTATGAGTTGATTGCTCAAATTGGCCGTGATATGAATAATAAAAATATGTCAAATCGAGTTAGCATATCAATTGTTATCGTGATATAAATGAATTGACACAATTTCAATACCAACATAAATAAGCTCAACATTAACTCTTAATTTTTCGTCCGTATCGTGTCCACTATCTTGTCATCCATACTTTTTGTGTAATTAATTTTCTCTTACATTATTATTTTTATTTAAAATTATAATAATAATAACATAATTATCACTACTTATTTAAAAAATATATATTAAATGCATTGTTATTGTTGTTGAATTAATTTTTTTAATAGTAAAATTATACAAAAACATGTTTATTAATGCCATATAATAATCACTCAAAGTGAGTTATGAGTTGTTATTATAAGATAGAGTCACGTGTCAAAGAGTCTGATAAACTGATTAGATTCGGATATCGCAGCGCTCGGTTCTTCACTAGGACGCGCTCTCTTCTGAGCAGGTCGAGACTTCACAGAAAGCTACCATTAGCGGATATAATCCAGCAGATCTCGATTGCACCTATAATTGCGGGATCCCTTATTCACTAGCCGGTACCATTCGGATTTCCTGACAATTTGATAACCAACTATACTTTCTTACAGTATAAAAGTTAGCGTGCACAAAGATTAAGGTATATATTTTTTCATACTCATTCTAAACTCAAAGCAATTCATTACATTCACTCATTCTATCAAATTACTAACTTGAGCGTTGGAGTGGCTGCCTATAGTGTCAACCACCTCACGCTTTCTCTTTTGCAGATTGACTTCTCGCAATTCAGCTTTATTTCACCCACATTATTTGGTTATGTTGCCGGAAAATCCATTGAATTCTTCCTATTCATTTATATTAAAACCGGTCTTCTATTCACTTTCTCTTAAAAAGATAATTTTCTTTTCTCCTATTTTTCAAATGGCTGATAATTCATGAGCTAATACTAAGTCTGCTGCCAATAAAAGGGTCATCATTACTTCCTCCTCCAGCAGTGGACAAAATACACCCTCTATGGTCAATGAGACAGACCTCAACAATCTGAATAACGAGCAAATACTCCAGTACATTAAAAAACTATAGGCAACTCTCGAGCAGTATAAGGCTTGGAAAAAGGCTTCATTCATGGCTTACAGGATAAGGGAGGAGGCTTCCATTGAGACCCTAAAGACTCAGATGGAAGTGACCCAAACATAATCTAGAGAGAAGACCAAGCTGGAGGATGAGAAGTTATTGGATGAGACTCTAAAAGACGTTGACTAAAAGCTAGTCCGTGTCGTGCAGAGGTACTAGAAGGAACAAGAGGAGGACTATGGTTGGATGATGTCTCGCCTTTGTCAGAAGAGATCTTAGCAAAAACCTTCCCTACTAAGTTCAAGCTGCCAAGTTTGGACAAATATGACGAAACAGCAGATCTCAGGAGTTACCTGACGATCTTCAAAATAACGATGCAGTTTCAAGATGTCAATGATTTTATGTTGTGCCGAATGTTTCCATCTACATTAAAAGGTTTGACTCAAAAATGGTATCAACATCTGAGCCTAGATTCTATTCAAAACTTTACTCAATTTGGTATGATGTTTAAGTCTAGATTTATCACTTGCATTCCTCCTAAAAAATTCTCCTTTGACTTATGAAAGATCTGCCAAGGAGACCTTTAAGGAGTTTCATTTCACGTTTCAATGCTAAAGCGATACAGGTGAAAGAATTAAATCACAAAATAGCATGCAAGGCGTTGGAAAAGGAAGCTTGTAATATCAAATTCACGGATTCTTTGATCAAGAATCTTACGCTACATATCAACAGCTGATGGATAAAGGCTAAAAATATATAATGCTTGATGACGAGGTCCAGGCGCTGAGAGAAGATAGGAGGATGAGCCAACAACAAATCTAAAAGTCGGAGAGGCAAGAGTATGAAGGAGAAAAGTTTTTTATTAAAATCATTAATTCGTGATTTTTGTTAATAAAATTAATAAAAAGAAATTAACTTCTCTAAACAAGATAACCTTAACATTAACTTAAGGTTATTGGTTTAGAAAAAGTTATGTTCTTTAATAAAATTTTCAATGAATTTTTTTTATTAATAATTTTATATCATTAATTCAAATAAATAATTTATTTATATAAATAAAAATATTATAAATTTTAAAAATTATTATGAACCGAAAATAATAAAAATATGTTGAATTTTTCGCTATATAATAATTTGAAAAGAAAAAAGTTCATTTGTACGAAATATTCTAAAATTTTTAAAATTTTTATTAAAATTTTAAAATAATTCATTAATTTCATTACAATAAAATATAGTTGAATTTTTTTGAACTACAAAAATAAATTGAACATATTTATATTTTACATATTATATATTTTTTAAAAATAAGCATAAATTAAAAACAACAAATTCACAAGATATTTATTAAATTATGCTAATTTAAAAGTGAGAGAATGGAACAATAAGAAATTATTAAAAATATTTTTTATATTTTAATTATTTACATTATTTACCTTCTATGATAAATTTTATTATTTTAATTATTTTTATAATTAACTCAAAATATCTCAAAGTTTAGTATATATATATAATTACAATAAGATTAAATATTTACAATATTAGTTTTTAGAATAATATTTTTTTTAAAGTAAAACTAGCGATTGTATTAATAAAATTCCATCAAATAAAGAGTGATATCATTTACAGAGAGAGGATTATGCCTAATAGATTCTTTAGCCGAAATATAAGCAATTAAAGTAGTAGTACGACGAACCCATCTAATAGAAATATCAGTTTTAGAGTATAATAAAGATTTATAATCATTCAAAATCAAACCCTTATATAAGATAATTTGGCAAAAATGCTCCTAAGTGCCTGTCTACCGAACAAATCTATCTCTCGAGCATAAATAATTAAAGTCTACCGAACAAATCTCATCTCTCGAGTATAAATCATTAAAGTTTACCGAACAAAGCCACGGAAAAGGGCTTCTACGATATAAAACTCGAATAAGGTTCAAAGACTGACGTGATCGTTGCAATTTCGAAAACCCATAATAACTAGTAAACCTTCATTACCTTCCGAAATAACCGAATCAATAAAATTTAAAGAAAAACCAACCACAGAAATAGACCCATGACTCTTCCCCATTAACGAAAGGCCTCCTCCCAATCCTTCGTCTATTAACTGAGAAACAACCATCAAAATGTAAAAAATTACGAAAAAATTCTATACAAAAACTAAGAACTTTTGTGTCCATTAAAAATAAAATAACCGGTTTGTAACTAGAAACTAAATCCTTCAATGCAATAACTGTCCAAGGATTGTTGGCATAAGTCTCCCAAATAGGTTTGCATATTCTGAAAATTAATTGGATTGTATGTGAAAAACATCTCCACCATATAGAAATCATGGAGCTAGAGACAATAATATTTTCTTTTTCATCGATAGTCAATTGACACAGATCGTCTTTCATAGAGAAGGAGAAAGAAGAAGAAATTAAGTTTAAGGAACAGGAAAAGGCGAGGGTATCGAGCCACAAAGGGACCGTGGAAGGAAAGTTTTGTTAAATATACACTTAAAAATATTTCTTATATTTAATTTAACTAGGATTATATTTTATATATATATATGCCATGATATTTTTTTCTTAATAACGATAATAACAGTTTTAATAATCGTTTGGCTGAGAGGTAAGATTTGGGTGATAAGATTCCATGTCAATCCAAATCAATTTTAATAATAGTTTGGCTGAGAGGTAAGCAGGCCTGAGCATCCAATATTATCAAAATTAAATACAACTGATAGGGCGTAATCAAATCAAATTGACCTAAATTTTGTAAAATTTAAATTTATTTATTAAAAGATTTTAAAAATTTAAATTCTTTGGTTGGATCTCATCTAGAAAATTAAACACTATGATTGAATTCGTTTATGCTATTAAATAATATAAAAAAAATTATGAAAATAATAAATATTAGAATAGTAAATTAATAATTTTAAAGTGGATTGACATGCTTAGTCTGCTGGTAAGTGTATTTAAGTAAATTTGAGAGATCTCAAATTCTATCTACTCTCCAAACCTTCAATTCCATTTAAAAAAAAATAATAATAATAAAATAATAAGTTTAAATTTAATTAATTGATATTAAAGGATTTTAAATAAAAAAATTTAGAATAATTCATTTTTTTGAAATTCATAAAAACTTTCTTTTATTAGATGAGTGGATAATTTTAAAAATATTTCACTTAAATAATTTTATTTTTTATTTAAAAATTTTAAATTTTAAAATTTCTATCAATATTTATAATGTATACAAAAGTGGAAAGAGGGAATATTGAATTGTTTAAAATGCACTTAAACCTTTAATTATTTACAATAATATTTAGTTTTTAAAATATTTGATAATTTTATTATTTAAAATTTAATTTTTAAAAAATAGATGATAATTTTATAATTTGAAATAATTTTATAATTAATTAAAAAATCATAAAAAATATATAAAATATAATAAGATTAAATTTTATTAAATAATGATATAATTTTCATTGTAATTTATTATTTAAACTAATTTTAAAGTTTGCTAATAAAATTAAATTTCAAAATAAGAATTATTAAAATAATATATTTAAATATTAGATAAACACTAGAAAGATTATTAAAATAATTATTTTATATTTTAAGCACAAAATAAAAATAAATAAATTCAAATTTAATTAATTGTTAAAATAGTAATGAAATGAAAATTTGAAAATAGTGATCTATATTATTAAAATAGATTATTTAGAATTTTATTTAAATTTAAAATAGATAATATTTTTATTTATTAGATTAATTTTAAGAGTTAAGAGAAATATTCAACTATAACATATTATTAATATTTAAAAGTTTTAAACTAAGTAGATAATTCTTTATTTAAATTCCAAATATATTATATAATTAAAATTTCATGTATATACATATACTAAAACTATATTATCAATTGTGAACAAGAAGTTTTAGAGAAATTTGATTTTGATAAATTTCATACATAAATTAATAAATTATTTATTTCAAAATTTTGATAAATTGATAAGTTACAAAAATTTTAAAATAATTATTTATAACAAATACTTTTTTTTAAATATTTATTATCATAAGTGATAAATAATAATTATTTTTTAAATTTTAATTGATAATAATAATTTTAAATAATTGTTATCAAATGATAAATATATTACCATACTTTTAAATAATTATTTTTTAAAAAATGAGATTTTATAATTTTAATTTAAAAATATTTACACATAAATTGAAATTTAACATGATAATAATTATTATTGACCAATAAAATTCTTTGATTTTTTTTCTATTTCTTAACTATAGTATCTTTCAATGATATAACTTAATTGTATATGACTATTTATGAGATTTTTTAAGAATTTTTTATTATTTTATCACTTTTATTATTTTATTATTTTAAAATATTATTATGCTCATAAATAATATTAATAATTTAATGTTGATATTCTAATATTAATAATATTTTAATTTATTATTTTAATACTTATAATTAATTTTATTATTATTATATTAACCACTAGGTTTTAAATCATTATTCTATTGATAAATTTAAAATAAATTTAATTTAATTTAATTTATTAATATTTTATTATTTTTATTAGTTCTATGAGATGGTTATATGAAAATAATTAATAATAATTTGTTATAATAAAATATTAAATTTAAAAAAATAAAATATAAAATATAAAATAATAATTTATAGTAATTTTTATTATAATATTTTCTTAGAGTAAACAACATTGTACTATTATAAGTGAAATTAATTTCGTAATTAGTTTTAAATTTAGGAGAATTAAATTATTTATTATATAATAATAATTTTAACATTTAAAAATTTCAATTATAAATATATATTATATAATCTACATATATCTAATTATTTATACAATAAAATATAATTTTTAAAATAGATAATATTTTATTATTTAAATTAATTTAAATTTAATAAAATTTGAGTTTTATACATATTTAAATTTATAAAGGATAATAATTTTATCTGTAATAACACAGTAATTACTTTTATAATTTTCTAAAATCTATTCTTATCATTTACTTGTCTCTCTTTTATTTAACTCACTCTTCCATTGGTAGATATTAATGGAGAAAAAATTATTGAGATTAAAATAATTAAATGATAAAAAGGATAATTTGATGAAATTAAAAGTTATTTTGCTACAATGATTTTCTTAATTATCATGCAAAACTCTTAAATAAAGTATAAAAATAAACAGAAGAGTAATGAAATATTCCTTAGCTTGGCTAAATTATATTTTATTTACATCATTATTGGAATTTGAATAATTCTCTATTCATAGATATAGAATTAAACTCTATTTAGTTTAAATCGAAATAATAACCGAATCAATTTAATTTCAAATTTTAATTTATTTTAAATTTTTTAATTTTAATTTTAATAAATTTATGATATCAGTTCGATTTAAAAAAATATTCAATAAAATCGAACTAAACCGAATAATGAATCCAACAATACATATTTTTGTATTATGATAATGAATTGATGGATATAATGGTATATAATCAAGCGGTCATGTATGTTTTAAAGTTTTTGAATATGAATTATGAATTGTTTTAGTTTTTAGTTTAATGTATATTATTTTTCTTGTTTATATTATTTACTGGCAAAAATTAAAATTGAATATTAAATTTTACAATATTAAAAAATTCAACTGACTAAATTAAATAAATCAAAACTATTTAATTTAATTTGATTTTTTTCAATTCAATTTATTTTAATATTGATAAATTTTTAAAATTTAATTTTCGATTTATTTGATTTTATTAATCGCTGAAATATTCCCTTAATCAGAAAAGTGAAATAATTAAGGTTGAGAGAAAATTAAAGGGAATGATAGATAAATTTTAAAAAACTTTAAAAATATTTCTTATATTTAATTTAAATAAGGATAAAATTATACTAGTTTATGATTAATGCCAGATTGCGGATGGCATTACTCGAATATTAGTTATTTGGGAGATAGATTCCACGTCAATCCAAATCAATTTTACTAATCGTTTGGATGAGAGATAAGCAGGCCTGATCATCCGCTATTATCAAAGTTAAATACAAGGATGTGATCGAATTAAATTTTATAAAATTTATAATTAATTATTAAAAATTTTAAAAATTTAAACAATAGTTAATTCGAGTTCGCATCGAATATTAAATATTATAATTAAGTTCGACTCATAAAAAAGAGTTGTTTAATATAATAATGAATTTAATTCGACTTCAATTAAAAAGTTTATTAATTAAATTTGAGCTCAAACTCAAAATTAAAAGGTTTGGCTCGAATTCAAGTTGACACTCACATTAGTAATTACAAATTATTTTCAGCATACTTTAATTAATTATTAATTATTATATAAACACTAGAAAGAATATTAAAATAATTATTTTATATTTTTAAGCACAAAATAAAAAAATAATAAATTCAAATTTAATTAATAGTTAAAATAGTAATGAAATGAAAATTTTTAAATAGTGATCTATATTATTAAAATAGATTATTTAGAATTTTATTTAAATTTAAAATAAAAAATATTTTTATTTATTAGATTAATTTTAAGAGTTAAGAGTATTATTTTAAAAACTAATTAAAAAATTAAGCTGACTATATTAAATCAATTCAAATAAATCAAAGTAAATTATTTTCTCACGATTCAGTTTATTTCAAATATTAGTAAATTCTTAAAATTCAATTTGTGATTTATTCGGTTTAATTAATTGCTGAAATCTTCCCTTAATCAGAAAAGTGAAATAATTAAGGATGAGAGAAAATTAAAGGGAATGATAAGATAAGTTTTAAAAAACTTTAAAACTAGTGATTGTATTAATAAAATTCCATCAAATAAAGAGAGATATCATTCACATAGAGACGATTATACCTGATAGATTTTTTAATCGAAATATAAGCAATTAGAGTAGTATTACAACGAACAATTTAACAGAAATAGCAGTTTTAGAGTCTAATAAAAATTTAAAATCATTAAAAATCAAACCCCTATATAAGATAATTTGATAAAAATGCTTCTAAGTGCCTGTCTAAACCGCATAAGATAAAATGGCAAAGATATTCCTCATTTTTTCTCATCTCTCGATCATAAATCATTAAAATCTACCGAACAAATATATCTCTCGAGCATATATCATTAAAGTCTACCGAACAAATCTCATCTCTCGAGCATAAATCATTAAAGTCTACCGAACAAAGTCACGGAAGAGGGTTTCTACGAGATAAAACTCGAATAAGGTTCCAAGACTGACGTGGTCGTTGTGATTTCGGAAACCCATAATGACCAGTAAACCTTCATTGAACATTACCTTCCGAAACGACCGAATCAATAAAATTTAAAGAAAAATCAACCACAACTCATGACTCTTCTCTATTAACGAAAGACCTCATCCCAATCCTTGTTTATTGACTGAGAAACAACCATCAAAATGTAAAAAATTATGAAAAAATTTCATATAATAACTAAGAACTTTTGTTTCCATTAAAAATAAAATGTCCGACTTGTAACTAGAAACTAAATCATTCAATACAATAACTGTCCGAGAATTGCCGCTATAAGTCTTCCAAAAAGGTCTGCAATTCTGAAAATTATTTGGATTGTATGTGAGAAACATCTTCACCATACAGAAATTATAAGTGACGATCAGAATATTTCTGGAAGTAAGACAACAATATTTTTTTTTTCATCGATAGTCAATTGACGCTCATGGAGAATAAAAAAGAAAAAGTTAGGTTTAAGCAAGAGGAAAAGGCGAGGATATCAAGTTACAAACGGATCCTGAAAGAAAAGTTTTGTTAAATATACACTTAAAAATATTTCTTATATTTAATTTAACTAGGATTATATTTTATATATATATATGCCATGATATTTTTTTCTTAATAACGATAATAACAGTTTTAATAATCGTTTGGCTGAGAGGTAAGATTTGGGTGATAAGATTCCATGTCAATCCAAATCAATTTTAATAATAGTTTGGCTGAGAGGTAAGCAGGCCTGAGCATCCAATATTATCAAAATTAAATACAACTGATAGGGCGTAATCAAATCAAATTGACCTAAATTTTGTAAAATTTAAATTTATTTATTAAAAGATTTTAAAAATTTAAATTCTTTGGTTGGATCTCATTTAGAAAATTAAACATTATGATTGAATTCGTTTATGCTATTAAATAATATAAAAAAAATTATGAAAATAATAAATATTAGAATAGTAAATTAATAATTTTAAAGTGGATCGTAAAATAGCATTGACATGTTTAGTCTGCTGGTAAGTGTATCTGAGTAAATTTGAGAGATTTCAAGTTCTATCTACTCCCCAAATCTCCAATTCCATTTCAAAAAAAATAATAATAATAATAAAATAATAAGTTTAAACTTAATTAATTGATAATAAAGGATTTTAAATAAAAAAATTTAGAATAATTCATTTTTTTGAAATTCATAAAAACTTTCTTTTATTATATGAGTGGATAATTTTAAAAATATTTCACTTAAATAATTTTATTTTTTATTTAAAAATTTTAAATTTTAAAATTTCTATCAATATTTATAATGTATACAAAAGTGGAAAGAGGGAATATTGAATTGTTTAAAATGCACTTAAACCTTTAATTATTTACAATAATATTTAGTTTTTAAAATATTTGATAATTTTATTATTTAAAATTTAATTTTTAAAAAATGGATGATAATTTTATAATTTGAAATAATTTTATAATTAATTAAAAAATCATAAAAAATATATAAAATATAATAAGATTAAATTTTATTAAATAATGATATAATTTTCATTGTAATTTATTATTTAAACTAATTTTAAAGTTTGCTAATAAAATTAAATTTCAAAATAAGAATTATTAAAATAATATATTTAAATATTAGATAAACACTAGAAATATTATTAAAATAATTATTTTATATTTTAAGCACAAAATAAAAATAAATAAATTCAAATTTAATTAATTGTTAAAATAGTAATGAAATGAAAATTTGAAAATAGTGATCTATATTATTAAAATAGATTATTTAGAATTTTATTTAAATTTAAAATTGATAATATTTTTATTTATTAGATTAATTTTAAGAGTTAAGAGAAATATTAAACTATTAAATATTATTAATATTTAAAAATTTTAAACTAAGTAGATAATTCTTTATTTAAATTCCAAATATATTATATAATTAAAATTTCATGTATATACATATACTAAAACTATATTATCAATTGTGAAAAAAAAGTTTTAGAGAAATTTGATTTTGATAAATTTCATACATAAATTAATAAATTATTTATTTCAAATTTTTGATAAATTGATAAGTTACTAAAATTTTAAAATAATTATTTATAACAAATACTTTTTTTTAAATATTTATTATCATAAGTGATAAACAATAATTATTTTTTAAATTTTAATTGATAATAATAATTTTAAATAATTGTTATCAAATGATAAATATATTACCATACTTTTAAATAATTATTTTTTAAAAATGAGATTTTATAATTTGAATTTAAAAATATTTACATATAAATTGATATTTAGCATGATAATAATTATTATTGACCAATAAAATTCTTTGATTTTTTTTCTATTTCTTAACTATAGTATCTTTCAATGATATAACTTAATTGTATATGACTATTTATGAGATTTTTTAAGAATTTTTTATTATTTTATCACTTTTATTATTTTATTATCTTAAAATATTATTATGCTCATAAATAATATTAATAATTTAATGTTGATATTCTAATATTAATAATATTTTAATTTATTATTTTAATACTTAGAATTAATTTTCTTATTATTATATTAACCATTAGATTTTAAATCATTATTCTATTGATAAATTTAAAATAAATTTAATTTAATTTAATTTATTAATATTTTATTATTTTTATTAGTTCTATGAGATGGTTATATGAAAATAATTAATAATAATTTATTATAATAAAATATTAAATTTAAAAAAATAAAATATAAAATATAAAATAATAATTTATAGTAATTTTTTATTATAATATTTTCTTAGAGTAAACAACATTGTACTATTATAAGTGAAATTAATTTCGTAATTAGTTTTAAATTTAGGAGAATTAAATAATTTATTATATAATAATAATTTTAACATTTAAAAATTTCAATTATATAATCTATATATCACTACAAAAAAACAGGGTATCAGTGACGGATTTTTCCGTCGCTGAAAGTAAAAATCCCTCGCTGAAACTTTCAGCGATGGATTTGCGACGAACTCAAGTCTGTCGCTTAAAGTCATGTCGCTAATTTTTTCCGACGGATTACAATTCCGTCGGAAATATTAGCGACGGATTTCCGACGGATTTAAACTCCGTCGGAAACATTTACGACGGTTTTCTGACGGAAAATTCAGTCGGAAAAATTTAGCGACGAAAATGTTTGTCGCTAAATCCGTCGGAAATTCTAATTCATCCGATAAACATTCCGTTGCTAATCCGTCGAAAATAATTAGCGACAGAAATTTTCCGTCGGAAATCCGTCGGAAATATTAACACATTTTAAAAAAAATTTCTCACTAATCCGTCAGTAATCCGTCGCTAATCCGTCGCTAATATGTTAAAATTCAATCACAAAAAATAATTTCCTGTTTTTATTTAGATATTCACTGTATAATCAAATAATTTATAAGTAAGAATCATATTACATATAAATCAAATATCATTCATAATAATTATAAGTAATGTTCATAATACTTAATAATATTCAGAATATATAAAATAAATTCATAATATTTAACAATGTTCATAAAATTTAAAATAAATTCATAATACTTAACAATCGTCATAAAATTTAAAATAAATCAATAATACTTAACAATGTTCATAAAACTAAAAACTAATATATGAATTTGTTGAATCATCTGATAGAGAAGTACAATCTGCAGTTGGATTATTTGTTTCATTCATAGAGAGCTGCTGGCTATGTTCTCTACCTCTAGATGATACTGCTCTTCGAGGCATCTGAAAAAATAATTGTCCATTAATTTTAATTAACAATAAAGACAAACAATAGAAAAAATAATAATCAAATATTAAGTCTATGAATATATATAAAAATATGATATACTTTACAATGTATCATTCAGAATCATCTTATAAGTTGACATCATCATCACTATCAATACCATCAACTTCTAAATCGTCATCTGACTCTTCAGTGTCTTCTTCCTCTTCCTCATCCTCTCCCTCTTCCTCTTCCTCTACATCCTCATCTTCATCTTCCACCACTTCAAGTGGTTGTTGCACTTGTTGCAATTCATTAACATCCACCTCAACCATACTACTTGAATCAAGTAACATTGTGGGATCATCAAGTTCAGTTGTTGGTACAATTTCTTGAGGTCTTAAGACATCATCCTCTTGATAAGCAACATCATTGGAGTTTTGCTCATTTGAGTTGTTGTTAACCATGGAAGGTCCAATATTGTAAATGCTCCTAGCTTTGGTTTTGAAAACCGCACACCAGTCAACTCTGACTTTATTGATTTTAGGATATTTAATATAGCAAACTTGATGAGCTTGTTGAGGTAAAATAAATGGATCAGATGATGCTAGCCTTAATTTGACATTGATTTCCACAAGACCATGTTGAGTATGGACCCTTACCCCTCTATTAGTGTCAAACCATTCACACTTGAAAAGGATTATCTTGTTTTTCTCTCCAAAGTACTCTAATTCTAATACCTCATTCAGCAAGCCATAGTAATCACTTTCATATTCATTATAACAACTTCCTTTGACCCATACACCACTATTTAATGTTTTTCGCTCTCTGCCATAATCATGTCGATGAAATTTAAATCCATTCACAAAATATCCTTTATATGATTGTACTTTTCGGCTGGGCCCTTGAGCTATTTGATAAATGCAGTTATCAACTTCGTTCCTTCCCACCTAATGTTGAAATATTAAGTTAGAAGTCAACAATAATGCAAATGCTCAAATCATCACTTGCAATACTTACATAGTCTTTTAACCAATTAGCCAGTTCTCGCTCTCGCATTTGCTCAATTTGTTGATCGCTGATATTTGGTATTGTTTCTCGAAAATGAGAATAAAAAATCCTACACAAAAAAATTAATTTTTTTGTATCATATTTTATTTTATATGATTAAAATGTTAATACTTAATTTAAATCACTTACTCAATAAACGGATCAATTTCAGGACAATTCAATAACACATATAAATGTGCTGCACAGTACTATTCATTTGACAACATTCTGCCATGTTCCAACTGCCCAAAAGGTCGACCTGCATGAGTGAAAATCGAAAGACGTCCCATAGGTTCTACATGTCCACCATCATCATTTCTTGGAACTCTATTTAGCCTTGTCGAGATAGATGGCTCAAAGTAGTGTGAGCAAAAAGATGAAATTTCCTCAATAAGATATGCCTCAACAATTGAACCCTCAACAGAAGCTTTATTTTTGACTTTTTTCTTCAAGTCAAAGAGGTATCTAGTAAAAGAATAATTAGACTGTTAGTTGATTTATTTGACATTTATTTACAATACACCATATGTAAAGATTTAGTGTTGCATTTACCGTTCAAAGGGATACATCCAACGATATTGCACAGGTCCACCTACTTTTGCCTCGTATGCCAAGTGAATAGGTAAATGCTCCATTGAGTCAAAGAAACCGGGTGGGAATATCTTCTACATCTTGCAAATGCTATCAACAATATTTTTCTCTAAGATATTCATATTTTCTTCTGTGAGTGTGGTTGCAGTTATGTCTCTAAAAAAATGACTCAACTCAGTCAAAGCATCCCAAACCGCTTTAGGCAATATGTCACGAAATGCAATTGGTATCAGTCTTTGCATCAATATGTGGCAATCATGACTTTTTAATCCATAAAATTTACAATCATTCACACTAACAGACTGAGTAATGTTCGAAGCATAGCCATCAGGTAACCTCAAATCCTTAAGCCACTGACAAATTGACCGTTTCTGTTCTTTATTCAAAGAATAAGTGGCTTTAGGTTTGTATACTTTACCATTATTATACAACAATTCTAACTCAGGACGATTGCAATAGACTTTCAAATCTTGTCTTGCCTTGATATTGTCCTTTGATTTTCCATTCACATCCATAACTGTGTAGAATATATTATCAAACACATTCTTTTCTATATGCATAACATCCAAATTATGTCGAAGTAAATTTGATTGTCCATTTCAGAATTACCAACTCCAAATGTACCACAATTTATATCCATTGCTTCTGTGACCATGCTTCTATAATCATTGACATTGTTGGTTGTAGCAAGATAATCAGTAGACTGTTCCTCAAGTTGTTCAGAATTTATTTCATGAGTGATAGATTCACCATGCGCAATCCACTTAGTATACCCTCCAACAAATCCATTTTTGCAAAGATGATAAGTAACATATTGCCTATTTTGAAATTTTCTATTCTGACACTTAGAACATGGACAACGAATTTTATCTTGGCATGTAAACTGTACTTGTGAATAGGCAAAATTTAGAAATGTCTCTACTCCAATCTCAAATTCAGAATTAAGGAAGCCATTTTGATCTAGTCGCTCATACATCCAACTACGATCTACCGACATGATAAATATATTCTGAAATATAAACAAATTCAACTCTAATTATATACTAATTTAATAAATCAAACACACTAATCAATTTAACAATACATATCAAAGTAGAGTTGAATGAAGGCACGTAAAGTAAACCGACCAAGCCGAACTATACATATCAAAAGTTATAAAAATGAGTTATAAAAAAACTGAATAATTTTTCATTTAAATATTTACAATAAGTAAAAAAAAAATTACAAAATAAAGGTGTAACTGCTGCTGCACAATAATTAAAAAAATTACAAAAAAATTACAAAAGAAAGGTGCAGCAGCGGGTGCTGCTGCTGTGTGCAGCAAGTGCTGCTGTGCACACAGCAGCAAGTGCTGCTGCACACAGCAGCAGCTGCTGCACAGCAGCACTTGCTGCTGCACACAGCAGCAGTTGGTGCTGCTGCACACAGCAGCTGCTGCACACAGCAGCTCCTGCTGTTGCACACAGCAGCACTTCTGCTGCTGCACAGCAGCACCAACTGCTGCACAGCAGCACCAACTGCTGCACATCAGGTGCTGCTGTGCACAGCAGTAGCTCACCTTCAATTCAATTTTTTTTAAAAAAAAAAAAAATTGAAAGAAATGAAGGCAATTAATTATCATATAAAATTTCCATGCAACCTTTATTGCCATATCATTGTTTCTTTTGAGTTCAGCTAGCTCAAATCTTGACACTTACCTGATAGGCAGTGGCGAGCGGCAGCGGCAGCGGGAGCGGCAACGGCTGTGGTGGCGAGAGGAGCGTCCAGTAACGACGACACTAGCGGGATTAGCAGCGGCGACGGTGATTGCGGCACGGACAAGGGTGGGGCGTCAAGGAGAGGAGAGGAGAGATGGCGGCTGAAAATAAAGGGGGGGGATGAAAGAGATGTATTAGGGTTTTTTTATATTTTTCACATTTTCTGACGGATTAGCGACGGAATAAATTCCGTCGCTAAATTTTTAAAAATCCGTCGCTAATCCGTCGCAAATCCGTCAGAAATATACACATTTAGTATTCGTCGCTGATCCGTCGCTAATTCCGTCGCTAAAATTTTCTTTGCCGACGGAAATAACTTCCGTCGCTAAATCCGTCGCTGATAGCCTGTTTTTTTGTGGTGTATATCTAATTATTTATACAATAAAATATAATTTTTAAAATAGATAATGATTTTATTATTTAAATTAATTTATATTTAATAAAATTTGAGTTTTATATATATTTAAATTTATAAAGGATAATAATTTTATCTGTAATAACACAGTAATTACTTTTATAATTTCCTAAAATCTATTCTTATCATTTACTTTTCTCTCTTTTATTTAACTCACTCTTCCATCGGTAGATATTAAACCCTATTTAGTTTAAATCATATTTTATTTACATCATTATTAGAATTTGAATAATTCTCTATTCATAAATATAGAATTAAACCCTATTTAGTTTAAATCGAAATAATAACCGAATCAATTTAATTTCAAATTTTAATTTATTTTAAATTTTTTAATTTTAATTTTAATAAATTTATTATATCGGTTCGATTTAAAAAAATATTCAATAAAATCGAACTAAACCGAATAATGAATCCAACAATACATATATATATATATATATTTAATAATATAATTATGAGTAATAAAAATATGTGAAATCGAGTTAGCATATCAATTGGTATGCATTCAGTTGGCATTTCACTTTTCTTTCTTTCTTATAATGTATTTACCCTTCGTTTGATTTATTTTATAAAAAAATAATTTAAATAAATTTTTATAAAATAATGTAAGATTTCAATTTTTTTAAAATAAAAATTTATAAATTAAAAAGAATTGAATTTTTTTTTATTAAAAAATATGTCAATTGAACTTGATATCAAACAAAGGATAGAACCTTGAGAAATCCTTTATCCAAGTTACACCCAGTTACTCTTTTCCGATTCCAATATAAATTTCTCATCACTTTAGTCTTTCCCTGAGAAAAAAATAATAATAAACCTCTGCAAAGGATGAGGGTGGGTTTTTTTAATTATTTTTTTTAAATAAAAAAAAGTGAGATTTTAATATTTAACAAAAGTAATATTTTAATTAAGACAATATTGATATTATATAAATATATATTATAAATTTTTAATAAATAAAATAAAAACAAATTATAAAAAATATTTATATTTATATTAAATAATATATATATATATATATATATATATATATATATATATATATATATATATATATATATATATATATATATATATATATATATATATTAATAATATAATTATGAGTTGATTGCTCAAATTGGCCGTGATATGAATAATAAAAATATGTCAAATCGAGTTAGCATATCAATTGTTATCGTGATATAAATGAATTGACACAATTTCAATACCAACATAAATAAGCTCAACATTAACTCTTAATTTTTCGTCCGTATCGTGTCCACTATCTTGTCATCCATACTTTTTGTGTAATTAATTTTCTCTTACATTATTATTTTTATTTAAAATTATAATAATAATAACATAATTATCACTACTTATTTAAAAAATATATATTAAATGCATTGTTATTGTTGTTGAATTAATTTTTTTAATAGTAAAATTATACAAAAACATGTTTATTAATGCCATATAATAATCACTCAAAGTGAGTTATTAGTTGTTATTATAAGATAGAGTCACGTGTCAAAGAGTCTGATAAACTGATTAGATTCGGATATCGCAGCGCTCGGTTCTTCACTAGGACGCGCTCTCTTCTGAGCAGGTCGAGACTTCACAGAAAGCTACCATTAGCGGATATAATCCAGCAGATCTCGATTGCACCTATAATTGCGGGATCCCTTATTCACTAGCCGGTACCATTCGGATTTCCTGACAATTTGATAACCAACTATACTTTCTTACAGTATAAAAGTTAGCGTGCACAAAGATTAAGGTATATATTTTTTCATACTCATTCTAAACTCAAAGCAATTCATTACATTCACTCATTCTATCAAATTACTAACTTGAGCGTTGGAGTGGCTGCCTATAGTGTCAACCACCTCACGCTTTCTCTTTTGCAGATTGACTTCTCGCAATTCAGCTTTATTTCACCCACATTATTTGGTTATGTTGCCGGAAAATCCATTGAATTCTTTCTATTCATTTATATTAAAACCGGTCTTCTATTCACTTTCTCTTAAAAAAATAATTTTCTTTTCTCCTATTTTTCAAATGGCTGATAATTCATGAGCTAATACTAAGTCTGCTGCCAATAAAAGGGTCATCATTACTTCCTCCTCCAGCAGTGGACAAAATAAACCCTCTATGGTCAATGAGACAGACCTCAACAATCTGAATAACGAGCAAATGCTCCAGTACATTAAAAAACTATAGGCAACTCTCGAGCAGTATAAGGCTTGGAAAAAGGCTTCATTCATGGCTTACAGGATAAGGGAGGAGGCTTCCATTGAGACCCTAAAGACTCAGATGGAAGTGACCCAAACATAATCTAGAGAGAAGACCAAGCTGGAGGATGAGAAGTTATTGGATGAGACTCTAAAAGACGTTGACTAAAAGCTAGTCCGTGTCGTGCAGAGGTACTAGAAGGAACAAGGGGAGGACTATGGTTGGATGATGTCTCGCCTTTGTCGGAAGAGATCTTAGCAAAAACCTTCCCTACTAAGTTCAAGCTGCCAAGTTTGGACAAATATGACGAAACAGCAGATCTCAGGAGTTACCTGACGATCTTCAAAATAACGATGCAGTTTCAAGATGTCAATTATTTTATGTTGTGCCGAATGTTTCCATCTACATTAAAAGGTTTGACTCAAAAATGGTATCAACATCTGAGCCTAGATTCTATTCAAAACTTTACTCAATTTGGTATGATGTTTAAGTCTAGATTTATCACTTGCATTCCTCCTAAAAAATTCTACTTTGACTTATGAAAGATCTGCCAAGGAGACCTTTAAGGAGTTTCATTTCACGTTTCAATGCTAAAGCGATACAGGTGAAAGAATTAAATCACAAAATAGCATGCAAGGCGTTGGAAAAGGAAGCTTGTAATATCAAATTCACGGATTCTTTGATCAAGAATCTTACGCTACATATCAACAGCTGATGGATAAAGGCTAAAAATATATAATGCTTGATGACGAGGTCCAGGCGCTGAGAGAAGATAGGAGGATGAGCCAACAACAAATCTAAAAGTCGGAGAGGCGAGAGTATGAAGGAGAAAAGTTTTTTATTAAAATCATTAATTCGTGATTTTTGTTAATAAAATTAATAAAAAGAAATTAACTTCTCTAAACAAGATAACCTTAACATTAACTTAAGGTTATTGGTTTAGAAAAAGTTATGTTCTTTAATAAAATTTTCAATGAATTTTTTTTATTAATAATTTTATATCATTAATTCAAATAAATAATTTATTTATATAAATAAAAATATTATAAATTTTAAAAATTATTATGAACCGAAAATAATAAAAATATGTTGAATTTTTCGCTATATAATAATTTGAAAAGAAAAAAGTTCATTTGTACGAAATATTCTAAAATTTTTAAAATTTTTATTAAAATTTTAAAATAATTCATTAATTTCATTACAATAAAATATAGTTGAATTTTTTTGAACTACAAAAATAAATTGAACATATTTATATTTTACATATTATATATTTTTTAAAAATAAGCATAAATTAAAAACAACAAATTCACAAGATATTTATTAAATTATGCTAATTTAAAAGTGAGAGAATGGAACAATAAGAAATTATTAAAAATATTTTTTATATTTTAATTATTTACATTATTTACCTTCTATGATAAATTTTATTATTTTAATTATTTTTATAATTAACTCAAAATATCTCAAAGTTTAGTATATATATATAATTACAATAAGATTAAATATTTACAATATTAGTTTTTAGAATAATATTTTTTTTAAAGTAGAACTAGCGATTGTATTAATAAAATTCCATCAAATAAAGAGTGATATCATTTACAGAGAGAGGATTATGCCTAATAGATTCTTTAGCCGAAATATAAGCAATTAAAGTAGTAGTACGACGAACCCATCTAATAGAAATATCAGTTTTAGAGTATAATAAAGATTTATAATCATTCAAAATCAAACCCTTATATAAGATAATTTGGCAAAAATGCTCCTAAGTGCCTGTCTACCGAACAAATCTATCTCTCGAGCATAAATAATTAAAGTCTACCGAACAAATCTCATCTCTCGAGTATAAATCATTAAAGTTTACCGAACAAAGCCACGGAAAAGGGCTTCTACGATATAAAACTCGAATAAGGTTCAAAGACTGACGTGATCGTTGCGATTTCGAAAACCCATAATAACTAGTAAACCTTCATTACCTTCCGAAATAACCGAATCAATAAAATTTAAAGAAAAACCAACCACAGAAATAGACCCATGACTCTTCCCCATTAACGAAAGGCCTCCTCCCAATCCTTCGTCTATTAACTGAGAAACAACCATCAAAATGTAAAAAATTACGAAAAAATTCTATACAAAAACTAAGAACTTTTGTGTCCATTAAAAATAAAATAACCGGTTTGTAACTAGAAACTAAATCCTTCAATGCAATAACTGTCCAAGGATTGTTGGCATAAGTCTCCCAAATAGGTTTGCATATTCTGAAAATTAATTGGATTGTATGTGAAAAACATCTCCACCATATAGAAATCATGGAGCTAGAGACAATAATATTTTCTTTTTCATCGATAGTCAATTGACACAGATCGTCTTTCATAGAGAAGGAGAAAGAAGAAGAAGTTAAGTTTAAGGAACAGGAAAAGGCGAGGGTATCGAGCCACAAAGGGACCGTGGAAGGAAAGTTTTGTTAAATATACACTTAAAAATATTTCTTATATTTAATTTAACTAGGATTATATTTTATATATATATATGCCATGATATTTTTTTCTTAATAACGATAATAACAGTTTTAATAATCGTTTGGCTGAGAGGTAAGATTTGGGTGATAAGATTCCATGTCAATCCAAATCAATTTTAATAATAGTTTGGCTGAGAGGTAAGCAGGCCTGAGCATCCAATATTATCAAAATTAAATACAACTGATAGGGCGTAATCAAATCAAATTGACCTAAATTTTGTAAAATTTAAATTTATTTATTAAAAGATTTTAAAAATTTAAATTCTTTGGTTGGATCTCATCTAGAAAATTAAACACTATGATTGAATTCGTTTATGCTATTAAATAATATAAAAAAATTATGAAAATAATAAATATTAGAATAGTAAATTAATAATTTTAAAGTGGATTGACATGCTTAGTCTGCTGGTAAGTGTATTTAAGTAAATTTGAGAGATCTCAAATTCTATCTACTCTCCAAACCTTCAATTCCATTTAAAAAAAAATAATAATAATAAAATAATAAGTTTAAATTTAATTAATTGATATTAAAGGATTTTAAATAAAAAAATTTAGAATAATTCATTTTTTTGAAATTCATAAAAACTTTCTTTTATTAGATGAGTGGATAATTTTAAAAATATTTCACTTAAATAATTTTATTTTTTATTTAAAAATTTTAAATTTTAAAATTTCTATCAATATTTATAATGTATACAAAAGTGGAAAGAGGGAATATTGAATTGTTTAAAATGCACTTAAACCTTTAATTATTTACAATAATATTTAGTTTTTAAAATATTTGATAATTTTATTATTTAAAATTTAATTTTTAAAAAATAGATGATAATTTTATAACTTGAAATAATTTTATAATTAATTAAAAAATCATAAAAAATATATAAAATATAATAAGATTAAATTTTATTAAATAATGATATAATTTTCATTGTAATTTATTATTTAAACTAATTTTAAAGTTTGCTAATAAAATTAAATTTCAAAATAAGAATTATTAAAATAATATATTTAAATATTAGATAAACACTAGAAAGATTATTAAAATAATTATTTTATATTTTAAGCACAAAATAAAAATAAATAAATTCAAATTTAATTAATTGTTAAAATAGTAATGAAATGAAAATTTGAAAATAGTGATCTATATTATTAAAATAGATTATTTAGAATTTTATTTAAATTTAAAATAGATAATATTTTTATTTATTAGATTAATTTTAAGAGTTAAGAGAAATATTCAACTATAACATATTATTAATATTTAAAAGTTTTAAACTAAGTAGATAATTCTTTATTTAAATTCCAAATATATTATATAATTAAAATTTCATGTATATACATATACTAAAACTATATTATCAATTGTGAACAAGAAGTTTTAGAGAAATTTGATTTTGATAAATTTCATACATAAATTAATAAATTATTTATTTCAAAATTTTGATAAATTGATAAGTTACAAAAATTTTAAAATAATTATTTATAACAAATACTTTTTTTTAAATATTTATTATCATAAGTGATAAATAATAATTATTTTTTAAATTTTAATTGATAATAATAATTTTAAATAATTGTTATCAAATGATAAATATATTACCATACTTTTAAATAATTATTTTTTAAAAAATGAGATTTTATAATTTTAATTTAAAAATATTTACACATAAATTGAAATTTAACATGATAATAATTATTATTGACCAATAAAATTCTTTGATTTTTTTTTCTATTTCTTAACTATAGTATCTTTCAATGATATAACTTAATTGTATATGACTATTTATGAGATTTTTTAAGAATTTTTTATTATTTTATCACTTTTATTATTTTATTATTTTAAAATATTATTATGCTCATAAATAATATTAATAATTTAATGTTGATATTCTAATATTAATAATATTTTAATTTATTATTTTAATACTTATAATTAATTTTCTTATTATTATATTAACCACTAGGTTTTAAATCATTATTCTATTGATAAATTTAAAATAAATTTAATTTAATTTAATTTATTAATATTTTATTATTTTTATTAGTTCTATGAGATGGTTATATGAAAATAATTAATAATAATTTGTTATAATAAAATATTAAATTTTAAAAAATAAAATATAAAATATAAAATAATAATTTATAGTAATTTTTTATTATAATATTTTCTTAGAGTAAACAACATTGTACTATTATAAGTGAAATTAATTTCGTAATTAGTTTTAAATTTAGGAGAATTAAATTATTTATTATATAATAATAATTTTAACATTTAAAAATTTCAATTATAAATATATATTATATAATCTACATATATCTAATTATTTATACAATAAAATATAATTTTTAAAATAGATAATATTTTATTATTTAAATTAATTTAAATTTAATAAAATTTGAGTTTTATACATATTTAAATTTATAAAGGATAATAATTTTATCTGTAATAACACAGTAATTACTTTTATAATTTTCTAAAATCTATTCTTATCATTTACTTGTCTCTCTTTTATTTAACTCACTCTTCCATTGGTAGATATTAATGGAGAAAAAATTATTGAGATTAAAATAATTAAATGATAAAAAGGATAATTTGATGAAATTAAAAGTTATTTTGCTACAATGATTTTCTTAATTATCATGCAAAACTCTTAAATAAAGTATAAAAATAAACAGAAGAGTAATGAAATATTCCTTAGCTTGGCTAAATTATATTTTATTTACATCATTATTGGAATTTGAATAATTCTCTATTCATAGATATAGAATTAAACCCTATTTAGTTTAAATCGAAATAATAACCGAATCAATTTAATTTCAAATTTTAATTTATTTTAAATTTTTTAATTTTAATTTTAATAAATTTATGATATCAGTTCGATTTAAAAAAATATTCAATAAAATCGAACTAAACCGAATAATGAATCCAACAATACATATTTTTGTATTATGATAATGAATTGATGGATATAATGGTATATAATCAAGCGGTCATGTATGTTTTAAAGTTTTTGAATATGAATTATGAATTGTTTTAGTTTTTAGTTTAATGTATATTATTTTTCTTGTTTATATTATTTACTGGCAAAAATTAAAATTGAATATTAAATTTTACAATATTAAAAAATTCAACTGACTAAATTAAATAAATCAAAACTATTTAATTTAATTTGATTTTTTTCAATTCAATTTATTTTAATATTGATAAATTTTTAAAATTTAATTTTCGATTTATTTGATTTTATTAATCGCTGAAATATTCCCTTAATCAGAAAAGTGAAATAATTAAGGTTGAGAGAAAATTAAAGGGAATGATAGATAAATTTTAAAAAACTTTAAAAATATTTCTTATATTTAATTTAAATAAGGATAAAATTATACTAGTTTATGATTAATGCCAGATTGCGGATGGCATTACTCGAATATTAGTTATTTGGGAGATAGATTCCACGTCAATCCAAATCAATTTTACTAATCGTTTGGATGAGAGATAAGCAGGCCTGATCATCCGCTATTATCAAAGTTAAATACAAGGATGTGATCGAATTAAATTTTATAAAATTTATAATTAATTATTAAAAATTTTAAAAATTTAAACAATAGTTAATTCGAGTTCGCATCGAATATTAAATATTATAATTAAATTCGACTCATAAAAAAGAGTTATTTAATATAATAATGAATTTAATTCGACTTCAATTAAAAAGTTTATTAATTAAATTTGAGCTCAAACTCAAAATTAAAAGGTTTGGCTCGAATTCAAGTTGACACTCACATTAGTAATTACAAATTATTTTCAGCATACTTTAATTAATTATTAATTATTATATAAACACTAGAAAGAATATTAAAATAATTATTTTATATTTTTAAGCACAAAATAAAAAAATAATAAATTCAAATTTAATTAATAGTTAAAATAGTAATGAAATGAAAATTTTTAAATAGTGATCTATATTATTAAAATAGATTATTTAGAATTTTATTTAAATTTAAAATAAAAAATATTTTTATTTATTAGATTAATTTTAAGAGTTAAGAGTATTATTTTAAAAACTAATTAAAAAATTAAGCTGACTATATTAAATCAATTCAAATAAATCAAAGTAAATTATTTTCTCACGATTCAGTTTATTTCAAATATTAGTAAATTCTTAAAATTCAATTTGTGATTTATTCGGTTTAATTAATTGCTGAAATCTTCCCTTAATCAGAAAAGTGAAATAATTAAGGATGAGAGAAAATTAAAGTGATGATATGCTCAAAGGTCATCTTCCATGGCCAGTGGCAGTGTGGATATGCTTGTTCAGGAGGGATTTACTTCACGTCAGCTTGATGTAATTAATGGCATTTTTCCTGAAATTGGTATGCATTCAGTTGGCATTTCACTTTTCTTTCTTTCTTACAATGTATTTACCCTTCGTTTGATTTATTTTATAAAAAAATAATTTAAATAAATTTTTATAAAATAATGTAAGATTTCAATTTTTTTAAAATAAAAATTTATAAATTAAAAAGAATTGAATTTTTTTTTATTAAAAAATATGTCAATTGAACTTGATATCAAACAAAGGATAGAACCTTGAGAAATCCTTTATCCAAGTTACACCCAGTTACTCTTTTCCGATTCCAATATAAATTTCTCATCACTTTAGTCTTTCCCTGAGAAAAAAATAATAATAAACCTCTGCAAAGGATGAGGGTGGGTTTTTTTAATTATTTTTTTTAAATAAAAAAAAGTGAGATTTTAATATTTAACAAAAGTAATATTTTAATTAAGACAATATTGATATTATATAAATATATATTATAAATTTTTAATAAATAAAATAAAAACAAATTATAAAAATATTTATATTTATATTAAATAATATATATATATATATATATATATATATATATATATATATATATATTAATAATATAATTATGAGTTGATTGCTCAAATTGGCCGTGATATGAATAATAAAAATATGTCAAATCGAGTTAGCATATCAATTGTTATCGTGATATAAATGAATTGACACAATTTCAATACCAACATAAATAAGCTCAACATTAACTCTTAATTTTTCGTCCGTATCGTGTCCACTATCTTGTCATCCATACTTTTTGTGTAATTAATTTTCTCTTACATTATTATTTTTATTTAAAATTATAATAATAATAACATAATTATCACTACTTATTTAAAAAATATATATTAAATGCATTGTTATTGTTGTTGAATTAATTTTTTTAATAGTAAAATTATACAAAAACATGTTTATTAATGCCATATAATAATCACTCAAAGTGAGTTATGAGTTGTTATTATAAGATAGAGTCACGTGTCAAAGAGTCTGATAAACTGATTAGATTCGGATATCGCAGCGCTCGGTTCTTCACTAGGACGCGCTCTCTTCTGAGCAGGTCGAGACTTCACAGAAAGCTACCATTAGCGGATATAATCCAGCAGATCTCGATTGCACCTATAATTGCGGGATCCCTTATTCACTAGCCGGTACCATTCGGATTTCCTGACAATTTGATAACCAACTATACTTTCTTACAGTATAAAAGTTAGCGTGCACAAAGATTAAGGTATATATTTTTTCATACTCATTCTAAACTCAAAGCAATTCATTACATTCACTCATTCTATCAAATTACTAACTTGAGCGTTGGAGTGGCTGCCTATAGTGTCAACCACCTCACGCTTTCTCTTTTGCAGATTGACTTCTCGCAATTCAGCTTTATTTCACCCACATTATTTGGTTATGTTGCCAAAAAATCCATTGAATTCTTCCTATTCATTTATATTAAAACCGGTCTTCTATTCACTTTCTCTTAAAAAGATAATTTTCTTTTCTCCTATTTTTCAAATGGCTGATAATTCATGAGCTAATACTAAGTCTGCTGCCAATAAAAGGGTCATCATTACTTCCTCCTCCAGCAGTGGACAAAATACACCCTCTATGGTCAATGAGACAGACCTCAACAATCTGAATAACGAGCAAATACTCTAGTACATTAAAAAACTATAGGCAACTCTCAAGCAGTATAAGGCTTGGAAAAAGGCTTCATTCATGGCTTACAGGATAAGGGAGGAGGCTTCCATTGAGACCCTAAAGACTCAGATGGAAGTGACCCAAACATAATCTAGAGAGAAGACCAAGCTGGAGGATGAGAAGTTATTGGATGAGACTCTAAAAGACGTTGACTAAAAGCTAGTCCGTGTCGTGCAGAGGTACTAGAAGGAACAAGAGGAGGACTATGGTTGGATGATGTCTCGCCTTTGTCGGAAGAGATCTTAGCAAAAACCTTCCCTACTAAGTTCAAGCTGCCAAGTTTGGACAAATATGACGAAACAGCAGATCTCAGGAGTTACCTGACGATCTTCAAAATAACGATGCAGTTTCAAGATGTCAATGATTTTATGTTGTGCCGAATGTTTCCATCTACATTAAAAGGTTTGACTCAAAAATGGTATCAACATCTGAGCCTAGATTCTATTCAAAACTTTACTCAATTTGGTATGATGTTTAAGTCTAGATTTATCACTTGCATTCCTCCTAAAAAATTCTACTTTGACTTATGAAAGATCTGCCAAGGAGACCTTTAAGGAGTTTCATTTCACGTTTCAATGCTAAAGCGATACAGGTGAAAGAATTAAATCACAAAATAGCATGCAAGGCGTTGGAAAAGGAAGCTTGTAATATCAAATTCACGGATTCTTTGATCAAGAATCTTACGCTACATATCAACAGCTGATGGATAAAGGCTAAAAATATATAATGCTTGATGACGAGGTCCAGGCGCTGAGAGAAGATAGGAGGATGAGCCAACAACAAATCTAAAAGTCGGAGAGGCGAGAGTATGAAGGAGAAAAGTTTTTTATTAAAATCATTAATTCGTGATTTTTGTTAATAAAATTAATAAAAAGAAATTAACTTCTCTAAACAAGATAACCTTAACATTAACTTAAGGTTATTGGTTTAGAAAAAGTTATGTTCTTTAATAAAATTTTCAATGAATTTTTTTTATTAATAATTTTATATCATTAATTCAAATAAATAATTTATTTATATAAATAAAAATATTATAAATTTTAAAAATTATTATGAACCGAAAATAATAAAAATATGTTGAATTTTTCGCTATATAATAATTTGAAAAGAAAAAAGTTCATTTGTACGAAATATTCTAAAATTTTTAAAATTTTTATTAAAATTTTAAAATAATTCATTAATTTCATTACAATAAAATATAGTTGAATTTTTTTGAACTACAAAAATAAATTGAACATATTTATATTTTACATATTATATATTTTTTAAAAATAAGCATAAATTAAAAACAACAAATTCACAAGATATTTATTAAATTATGCTAATTTAAAAGTGAGAGAATGGAACAATAAGAAATTATTAAAAATATTTTTTATATTTTAATTATTTACATTATTTACATTCTATGATAAATTTTATTATTTTAATTATTTTTATAATTAACTCAAAATATCTCAAAGTTTAGTATATATATATAATTACAATAAGATTAAATATTTACAATATTAGTTTTTAGAATAATATTTTTTTTTTAAGTAAAACTAACGATTGTATTAATAAAATTCCATCAAATAAAGAGTGATATCATTTACAGAGAGAGGATTATGCCTAATAGATTTTTTAGCCGAAATATAAGCAATTAAAGTAGTAGTACGACGAACCCATCTAATAGAAATATCAGTTTTAGAGTATAATAAAGATTTATAATCATTCAAAATCAAACCCTTATATAAGATAATTTGGCAAAAATGCTCCTAAGTGCCTGTCTACCAAGCAAATCTATCTCTCGAGCATAAATAATTAAAGTCTACCGAACAAATCTCATCTCTCGAGTATAAATCATTAAAGTCTACCGAACAAAGCCACGGAAAATGGCTTCTACGAGATAAAACTCGAATAAGGTTCAAAGACTGACGTGATCGTTGCGATTTCGAAAACCCATAATAACTAGTAAACCTTCATTACCTTCCGAAATAACCGAATCAATAAAATTTAAAGAAAAACCAACCACAGAAATAGACCCATGACTCTTCCCCATTAACGAAAGGCCTCCTCCCAATCCTTCGTCTATTAACTGAGAAACAACCATCAAAATGTAAAAAATTACGAAAAAATTCTATACAAAAACTAAGAACTTTTGTGTCCATTAAAAATAAAATGTCCGGTTTGTAACTAGAAACTAAATCCTTCAATGCAATAACTGTCCAAGGATTGTTGGCATAAGTCTCCCAAATAGGTTTGTATATTCTGAAAATTAATTGGATTGTATGTGAAAAACATCTCCACCATATAGAAATCATGGAGCTAGAGACAATAATATTTTCTTTTTCATCGATAGTCAATTGACACAGATCGTCTTTCATAGAGAAGGAGAAAGAAGAAGAAGTTAAGTTTAAGCAAGAGGAAAAGGCGAGGATATCAAGGTACAAACGGACCGTGAAAGAAAAGTTTTGTTAAATATACACTTAAAAATATTTCTTATATTTAATTTAACTAGGATTATATTTTATATATATATATGCCATGATATTTTTTTCTTAATAACGATAATAACAGTTTTAATAATCGTTTGGCTGAGAGGTAAGATTTGGGTGATAAGATTCCATGTCAATCCAAATCAATTTTAATAATAGTTTGGCTGAGAGGTAAGCAGGCCTGAGCATCCAATATTATCAAAATTAAATACAACTGATAGGGCGTAATCAAATCAAATTGACCTAAATTTTGTAAAATTTAAATTTATTTATTAAAAGATTTTAAAAATTTAAATTCTTTGGTTGGATCTCATTTAGAAAATTAAACATTATAATTGAATTCGTTTATGCTATTAAATAATATAAAAAAATTATGAAAATAATAAATATTAAAATAGTAAATTAATAATTTTAAAGTGGATCGTCAAAATAGCATTGACATGCTTGGTCTGCTGGTAAGTGTATCCGAGTAAATTTGAGAGATCTCAAATTCTATCTACTCCCCAAACCTTCAATTCCATTTCAAAAATAAAAATAATAATAAAATAATAAGTTTAAATTTAATTAATTGATATTAAAGGATTTTAAATAAAAAAATTTAGAATAATTCATTTTTTTGAAATTCATAAAAACTTTCTTTTATTAGATGAGTGGATAATTTTAAAAATATTTCACTTAAATAGTTTTATTTTTTATTTAAAAATTTTAAATTTTAAAATTTCTATCAATATTTATAATGTATACAAAAGTGGAAAGAGGGAATATTGAATTGTTTAAAATGCACTTAAACCTTTAATTATTTACAATAATATTTAGTTTTTAAAATATTTGATAATTTTATTATTTAAAATTTAATTTTTAAAAAATAGATGATAATTTTATAATTTGAAATAATTTTATAATTAATTAAAAAATCATAAAAAATATATAAAATATAATAAGATTAAATTTTATTAAATAATGATATAATTTTCATTGTAATTTATTATTTAAACTAATTTTAAAGTTTGCTAATAAAATTAAATTTCAAAATAAGAATTATTAAAATAATATATTTAAATATTAGATAAACACTAGAAAGATTATTAAAATAATTATTTTATATTTTAAGCACAAAATAAAAATAAATAAATTCAAATTTAATTAATTATTAAAATAGTAATGAAATGAAAATTTTAAAATAGTGATCTATATTATTAAAATAGATTATTTAGAATTTTATTTAAATTTAAAATAAAAAATATTTTTATTTATTAGATTAATTTTAAGAGTTAAGTGTAATATTTAAAAAATTAATTAAAAAATTCAACTGACTAAATTAAATCAATTCAAATAAATTAAAGTAAATTATTTTCTCACGATTCAGTTTATTTCAAATATTAGTAAATTCTTAAAATTCAATTTGTGATTTATTCGGTTTAATTAATTGCTGAAATCTTCCCTTAATCAGAAAAGTGAAATAATTAAGGATGAGAGAAAATTAAAGGGAATGATATGATAAGTTTTAAAAAACTTTAAAAATATATTTTTTTAAAGTAAAACTAGTTATTGTATTAATAAAATTCTATCAAATAAAGAGAGATATCATTCACAGAGAGAGACGATTATACCTGATAGATTCTTTAGCCGAAATATAAGCAATTAGAGTAGTATTACAACGAACCATCTAACAGAAATAGCAGTTTTAGAGTCTAATAAAGATTTAGAATCATTTAAAATCAAACCCCTGTATAAGATAATTTGACAAAAATGCTCCTAAGTGTCTGTCTAAACCGCATAAGATAAAATGGCAAAGATATTCCTCATTTTTTATTATCTCTCGATCATAAATCATTAAAGTCTACCGAACAAATCTATCTCTCGAGCATAAATCATTAAAGTCTACCGAATAAATCTCATCTCTTGAGCATAAATCATTAAAGTTTATCGAACAAAGTCACGGAAGAGGGTTTCCACGAGATAAAACTCGAATAAGATTCCAAGACTGATGTGGTCGTTGTGATTTCGGAAACCCATAATGACTAGTAAACCTTCATTGAATATTACCTTCCGAAACAACCGAATCAATAAAATTTAAAGAAAAACCAACCACAGAAATAGAAACAATCATCAAAAAATAAAATGTCCGGCTTGTAACTAGAAACTAAATCCTTCAATGCAATAACTGTTCGAGAATTACCGTCATAAGTCTCCCAAAGAGGTCTGCAATTCTGAAAATTGATTGAATTGTATGTGAGAAATATCTCCACCGTACAGAAATCATAAGTGACGATCGGAATATCTCTGGAGGTAAAGACAACAACATCTTTTTTTTCATCGATAGTCAATTGAGGCTCATGGAGAATAAAAAAGAAAAAGTTGGATTTAAGCAAAAGGAAAAGGCGAGAGTATCAAGTCACAAAGGGACCGTGAAAGGAAAGTTTTGTTAAATATACACTTAAAAATATTTCTTATATTTAATTTAACTTGGATTATATTTTATATATATATATGCCATGATATTTTTTTCTTAATAACGATAATAACAGTTTTAATAATCGTTTGGCTGAGAGGTAAGATTTGGGTGATAAGATTCCATGTCAATCCAAATCAATTTTAATAATCGTTTGGCTGAGAGGTAAGCAGGCCTGAGCATCCAGTATTATCAAAATTAAATACAACTGATCGGGCGTAATCAAATCAAATTGACCTAAATTTTGTAAAATTTAATTTTATTTATTAAAAAATTTTAAAAATTTAAATTCTAATATTTGATTCGCTCTCATTTAGAAAATTAAACATTATGATTGAATTCGTTTATGCTATTAAATAATATAAAAAAAATTTATGAAAATAATAAATATTAGAATAGTAAATTAATAATTTTAAAGTGGATCGTAAAATAGCATTGACATGCTTAGTCTGCTGGTAAATGTATCTGAGTAAATTTGAGAGATCTCAAGTTCTATCTACTCCCCAAATCTCCAATTTCATTTCAAAAAAAAAAATAATAATAAAATAATAAGTTTAAATTTAATTAATTGATATTAAAGGATTTTAAATAAAAAAATTTAGAATAATTCATTTTTTTGAAATTCATAAAAACTTTCTTTTATTAGATGAGTGGATAATTTTAAAAATATTTCACTTAAATAATTTTATTTTTTATTTAAAAATTTTAAATTTTAAAATTTCTATCAATATTTATAATGTATACAAAAGTGGAAAGAGGGAATATTGAATTGTTTAAAATGCACTTAAACCTTTAATTATTTACAATAATATTTAGTTTTTAAAATATTTGATAATTTTATTATTTAAAATTTAATTTTTAAAAAATAGATGATAATTTTATAATTTGAAATAATTTTATAATTAATTAAAAAATCATAAAAAATATATAAAATATAATAAGATTAAATTTTATTAAATAATGATATAATTTTCATTGTAATTTATTATTTAAACTAATTTTAAAGTTTGCTAATAAAATTAAATTTCAAAATAAGAATTATTAAAATAATATATTTAAATATTAGATAAACACTAGAAAGATTATTAAAATAATTATTTTATATTTTAAGCACAAAATAAAAATAAATAAATTCAAATTTAATTAATTGTTAAAATAGTAATGAAATGAAAATTTGAAAATAGTGATCTATATTATTAAAATAGATTATTTAGAATTTTATTTAAATTTAAAATAGATAATATTTTTATTTATTAGATTAATTTTAAGAGTTAAGAGAAATATTCAACTATAACATATTATTAATATTTAAAAGTTTTAAACTAAGTAGATAATTCTTTATTTAAATTCCAAATATATTATATAATTAAAATTTCATGTATATACATATACTAAAACTATATTATGAATTGTGAAAAAGAAGTTTTAGAGAAATTTGATTTTGATAAATTTCATACATAAATTAATAAATTATTTATTTCAAAATTTTGATAAATTGATAAGTTACAAAAATTTTAAAATAATTATTTATAACAAATACTTTTTTTTAAATATTTATTATCATAAGTGATAAATAATAATTATTTTTTAAATTTTAATTGATAATAATAATTTTAAATAATTGTTATCAAATGATAAATATATTACCATACTTTTAAATAATTATTTTTTAAAAAATGAGATTTTATAATTTTAATTTAAAAATATTTACACATAAATTGAAATTTAACATGATAATAATTATTATTGACCAATAAAATTCTTTGATTTTTTTTTCTATTTCTTAACTATAGTATCTTTCAATGATATAACTTAATTGTATATGACTATTTATGAGATTTTTTAAGAATTTTTATTATTTTATCACTTTTATTATTTTATTATTTTAAAATATTATTATGCTCATAAATAATATTAATAATTTAATGTTGATATTCTAATATTAATAATATTTTAATTTATTATTTTAATACTTATAATTAATTTTCTTATTATTATATTAACCACTAGGTTTTAAATCATTATTCTATTGATAAATTTAAAATAAATTTAATTTAATTTAATTTATTAATATTTTATTATTTTTATTAGTTCTATGAGATGGTTATATGAAAATAATTAATAATAATTTGTTATAATAAAATATTAAATTTAAAAAAATAAAATATAAAATATAAAATAATAATTTATAGTAATTTTTTATTATAATATTTTCTTAGAGTAAACAACATTGTACTATTATAAGTGAAATTAATTTCGTAATTAGTTTTAAATTTAGGAGAATTAAATTATTTATTATATAATAATAATTTTAACATTTAAAAATTTCAATTATAAATATATATTATATAATCTACATATATCTAATTATTTATACAATAAAATATAATTTTTAAAATAGATAATATTTTATTATTTAAATTAATTTAAATTTAATAAAATTTGAGTTTTATACATATTTAAATTTATAAAGGATAATAATTTTATCTGTAATAACACAGTAATTACTTTTATAATTTTCTAAAATCTATTCTTATCATTTACTTGTCTCTCTTTTATTTAACTCACTCTTCCATTGGTAGATATTAATGGAGAAAAAATTATTGAGATTAAAATAATTAAATGATAAAAAGGATAATTTGATGAAATTAAAAGTTATTTTGCTACAATGATTTTCTTAATTATCATGCAAAACTCTTAAATAAAGTATAAAAATAAACAGAAGAGTAATGAAATATTCCTTAGCTTGGCTAAATTATATTTTATTTACATCATTATTGGAATTTGAATAATTCTCTATTCATAGATATAGAATTAAACCCTATTTAGTTTAAATCGAAATAATAACCGAATCAATTTAATTTCAAATTTTAATTTATTTTAAATTTTTTAATTTTAATTTTAATAAATTTATGATATCAGTTCGATTTAAAAAAATATTCAATAAAATCGAACTAAACCGAATAATGAATCCAACAATACATATTTTTGTATTATGATAATGAATTGATGGATATAATGGTATATAATCAAGCGGTCATGTATGTTTTAAAGTTTTTGAATATGAATTATGAATTGTTTTAGTTTTTAGTTTAATGTATATTATTTTTCTTGTTTATATTATTTACTGGCAAAAATTAAAATTGAATATTAAATTTTACAATATTAAAAAATTCAACTGACTAAATTAAATAAATCAAAACTATTTAATTTAATTTGATTTTTTTCAATTCAATTTATTTTAATATTGATAAATTTTTAAAATTTAATTTTCGATTTATTTGATTTTATTAATCGCTGAAATATTCCCTTAATCAGAAAAGTGAAATAATTAAGGTTGAGAGAAAATTAAAGGGAATGATAGATAAATTTTAAAAAACTTTAAAAATATTTCTTATATTTAATTTAAATAAGGATAAAATTATACTAGTTTATGATTAATGCCAGATTGCGGATGGCATTACTCGAATATTAGTTATTTGGGAGATAGATTCCACGTCAATCCAAATCAATTTTACTAATCGTTTGGATGAGAGATAAGCAGGCCTGATCATCCGCTATTATCAAAGTTAAATACAAGGATGTGATCGAATTAAATTTTATAAAATTTATAATTAATTATTAAAAATTTTAAAAATTTAAACTCTATTTGAGTTTTAATAATTAGTTCGAGTTCGCATCAAATATTAAATATTATAATTAAATTCGATTCATAAAAAAACTCATTTAATATAATAATAAATTTAATTCAACTTCAATTAAGAAGTTTGTTAATTAAATTTGAGCTCAAACTCAAAATTAAAAGATTTGGCTCAAATTCAAGTTGAGACTCACATTAGTAATTACAAATTATTTTCAGCATACTTTAATTAATTATTAATTATTATTAATATAAATAATATAGAAAAAAGCACATTAAAAAAATTATGCAATACAATTCGTAATAAAAATAATAAAAATAAATATAAATTCAACATAACACAAATAATACACAAAATTTAATATCAAAGGAATAAGTTAACTTTCAACTTCCAACTTCCAACAACCAACATTCATAACTAGTCAAACTTATTTAACTAGTCTAACTTAAATTTCAATTTCAACATTCATAATGCTTCCAACAATACCAATCAACTACGACCATAAATTTATAATGCTTCTAACAATACCAATTAACTATAATAATAAATTCATACTAATAAAAAATTCATAAATTCATAGTTATATTAGTTATTTATAATTTTTAAAAATGTGATTTTTAATTATTTGTAATATTTTATATTTTATAATTTTATAATTATTTTTCTTTTATTTGTTTAATAATGTTGATTTTTTAGAATAATTTATTGGATATTTACCCGCAAATATTAATTTAATTTTATATTTTATATTACTTATTTATATTTTAATATTTCTTTTTATAAATATATATACCATTTAAAATTAAATTATAATTATAAATTTTTTTAGTATAACAAATAATAAATTTGTTCTTCATACAAAACAATTCATACTAGATACTAAATATAAAATAATGTATGAGTTTATTCATGAGTTTAATTAATTAATTTGTTAATGAATGAACCTGTTCTTAAACTTCCTAAGCCTATTCACAAACTTATTTAACGAATTAGTTCACGAATGTAACGATCCGGAAATCGGACCGCTACCGGCGCTAGGATCCAGATCGGCATAAGGCCGCCGAGACCCGTAGCAAGCCTCCTATACCTGTTGGATACCTGATAACATCCCATACATGATCATACATTTTCATAAAATTTAAATCTTTTCATATTCCAAGCCTGACCTGTGCATGCACTATACCATAAACATAAAACCCCAATCTAGAGCCCTCATCGAATGCTCTAGTGGGTTATCATAACATACATCTAGCTTGAACTATCATTTCTCATCATAAAAACATTTCGTTAAAAGAGATCGTGTACTAAAAGGGACTGATCATACATTGGGGTCAAGCACAATTCTAAAATCATAAAACAATTCTCAACATTTCATTACATAACCTCAATTTACAATACATGTCCACTCTAACTACTACATACACTACTAAGCCTCTACTCTTGCTGACCTCCCGATCTAGCCTGAACCTGCAAGCCTGGGGGTTAAGGGAAAAGGGGGTGAGCTAAAAAGCCCAGTGAGCAGAACAATAAAACATATACAAAAATCATGCTTTCATGGAATGCATCACAACACATACATTTCACATCACGGATGAACTTGTTACCAATAACCCTCTACATATCCAATGTGCCCGGACATGGACATGGGCAGTCCTAGACTTTCATAACATACATATAAAATGCCAGGACTTCCTCTTAATCATAACATACAATGCCAAGATGCGTGGACATGGGCAGCCCTAGACTTTCATTAATCATCATACATATAAAATGCCAGGACGCGTGGACATGGGCAGCCTTGGACTTTCATTAATCATCATACATATTGAGGGCTAATGGATCATTCAACATTCATCCACATCAACAACATAGAATGCAATGCATCATATTCGTGAGATTCTAATACAACAACCTAAAATACATCATGGTATTCGTGATGCATGAACATGCTCAAAACTTTGTTATTTTAATACATAGTTCAGTTCTACTCACCTCTGGCTGACTCTGATCTAACTCTGAAGCAGCTGACTCACTGCTGGGCTCCTCGGTTCCTCGGGTCCGATCCTACACAGGTGGACTCGTATGAGGTACCAAACATAGACTAACATGACTCTAAACAACTCCCCAAAAATCCCCTAAAACACCTCAAAACATTCATGCAAAATAGGCAAAGGAAGGCTGGACAGAGCACCTTTGGCGGCACCTTTGGCGGCCGAACCCTCCTCCAGATCCGAAAGTCATGCACCTTCGGCTGCCGAAAGTTCTCTCTAGATCCGAAACTCATGCATGTTCTGCGGCAGGTTCGGCGACCGAAACTGCCCTCTAGAACCGAAAGTCCAAACTTTCGGGGGCAAGCTTAGGCGGCCAAACATGCCACCACAGGCAGGTTCGGCGGCCGAAAGTGCCTTCGGCTGCCGAACCTGAGTTCTTCCAGAAATGGCAGAACTCAGCCTCTCACATGCACATTGCCTCCCTAACTTTCTAAACATGCATTCAACACTTCTAAAACATGCATACACACATACATGAGCACATAGGGGTCTCAAACTATCTTAAACCTCAACAACAACACAAATAACAACTCATACAACATTCATTAACCATAAACTTAACATTAACCTAAACATGCATTTCTACCCAAAAATCTCATAAAACTTGTTTAAAACATGGAATGAGCTACAGATCTACTCTTACCTCTTGAAGATCGAGAGGGGAGGTGACCTAAACTTGGAGAAATGGAGGAAGAGAGCTCCTGGGTCTCCAAGCTTCAAATCTTGATCTTAGCTCCAAAAATCTTCAAAACCAAGCTAGAACTCGTTAAAACTTGAAAGATTTGAGAAAAATCATCAAAACCAACCATGGGAGGGCATGGACTCACCGTTGGCCGAAAATAGGGGAGAAAACTCGCCTATTTTCGGCCATGGGGCCTCTTATAAGTGGCTGGCCAGGCCACCTTCGGAAGTCGAAGATGATTCCAAAACTCATGCATGTTCGGCGGCCGAACCTGGATTTTCCCTTTATGGTCTTTTTCATTCAAAACTCAATTTCTTTCTTACTTAAAACCATAAAATACATAAAAACATTTTAGAAAAACATATTCTTACCCTTCTAGAGCATCCCGACATCCGAGATTCCGCCGGACGGTAGGAATTCCAATGCCGGAGTCTAGCCGGGTATGACATTGAACTTACTTATCAAGTCTACTCATGAGCCTATTTAATGTACTTGTTCAACGAGTCAGCTCGTGAATTTGCTTATGAACATGAAAATGAGTTAGCTCGCAAGGTTTAACGAGCGAAATACTATTTAGTTCAAACTCAACTCGTTTATACAACAAATTTCAAAATTGAGCTCAAATATTAAGTTTTTATCGAGTCGAGTCTCGAGTAGTTTTGAATAATTTATTTCGTTTACACCTTAACAACTGAAATATTTTTATTTTGAAATTAAATCAAATATTTAAATTAATTCAATTCGATATATTTTTTTATTTGAATATAATAGTGCTAATCTCCATTAGTAAAGACTATTTTTTTTTATTATATTTACGAAGAAAAAAGTCTAAGTTCATGAGTCCAACAAAAAAATTCCATACTTATTTTCTCGAACAAATCACTTTAAATTAAAGAAAATAAAACCTTATTATTAGTATGTTTTAAGAGTTTAAATCAATTGAAGTTTTAATATTATTAAAATAATATTTTGATAATAATTTAAAATTATTGTAAAAAAATTCAATTTGTTAATATATGTAATAGTATATTTTAATAAATAGTTTGTTTTATATTTAATAAAATTAACTATAAAATATAAAAATTCATTTAAAAAAAATTGAATATTTTAAAATTTTTAATAAATTTTAAAATAATTATATTAACAAGGTATAAGATTTTTATATGCGCGTGACTTAAAAGTTGATTCTTACTATTAATAATTATTTTAAGAAGATTAATTACTATTAATAATCTTTGGTAAAGCCTTAACGATGGCAACGCTCTCTTCAAGATTTCTCCAAGAAAGATTTTGAAAAACTAGAAATCGAGAATGATGGAGCGACAAAGAAGATGAAATACAATTATAATAGCACATTTTTTATACAAGCAGATATTTCTTTTCAAGAAGAGGTGAGCGAAGCCGTGTAGGATCTAAAAACAAGATTTAGAACAGAGCAAGACAAAACTGTATTTGCTGATTTCCTTGGAAAGAAGACTGGAAGCAAAGGATAGAGCCTAGAGAGATTTTTCTTAATGGAAAAAGAACACACCTTTTATTCAACATGATACATCTCTTAAATAGACAGATTAGTTTGACTAATTCAAATAAAAAAAACTACACTAAGATTGATCCTAACTTCATGCCATGTCCCTGCATTTTCGGTTGCTGTTGTAACAAAATTTGGGTTGAAGAGAATTTGGGTTGAAGTGGACACTTTCTTGGGTTGATCTTCAGGCGTGATCTTAGCCTCTGTTTGACAAGATTACATGCAACACTCTCCTCCTTAATCTTGTCGCAATGTCTTCACGTTCTTAATTCCAATCATGATGCGCTGTTCTTCAAATTTATCCCGTGGCAATGGTTTTGTCAGAATGTCTGCACATTGCTCCTCCGTCTTCACATATTCTACTTTGATATCACCTTTTTGAACGCAATCTCTTATAAAATGATACTTGACATCAATGTGTTTACTCCGACTGTGATGCACCAGATTCTTCATGAGAGCTATGGCGGATTGGTTATCGATTCTCAATAGGGTTTTCTTGTCTTGTTGACCTTTTAGCTCACCAAGAAATCTTTCAATCCAGACACCTTGACACGCTCCTACAGTTGCTGCAATATATTCAGCTTCACATGAAGATAACGCCACGACTTTCTGCTTTTGTGAGAACCACATAGTAGGATTGCTTCCAAGAAAGTAAATTACTCCCGACGTGCTCTTATGATCATCAATGTCCCCTGCCAAATCGCTGTCACAATAGCCAATTGATAGAGCATATTTTAGCCCATATTTTCATGATCTTATTGATGTTTATTTGCACCTATTCTACCTAATTTTGTGGTTTTAATAATGTTTTGCAAATATTAGGTGTGAAGAAACAAATTGGAAAAAAATGCCCTTAAAAGTGCCAAAGAATGCCAAAAAACAGCCACTTTCGGAAGCACCTTCGGAAGCACTTTCGGAAGCCAAAAGTCACCCACCTTTGGAAGCACTTTCGGAAGCACTTTCGGGGGCACTTTCGGCGGCCTAAAGTCCAGTCCAGAGGCGAAAGTCACCCACCTTCGGGGGCACCTTCGGCCGCCGAACCTTGGCTCCAGAGACGAAAGTCCTGCCCCCGAAACTTAACTTAGGCGGCCGAACTTGCCCCCGAACATGCTCTTCCCTATTTAATGAGCCAAATCTTGAAGATCACATGTTTCCTACATAGTGCCATGCTCATTCAAAATTCAAATCAAGGCTCCACCTTCCTCTTTAGTGCATGAATCTTCTTGGACACACCTTGGATGTCAATTAAAAGACCAAAAAGGGCTTGCAACTCCACATATGCACAAAGAAAACTCAAGGGCACTATGGGGCAATCACTCAAAGATACATGGACACTAAAAAGGAAAAAGGCAGCCTCTCAAGATCTATTTAAAGGCCTCAAGAAGACCAAGAATCAACATCTTCCATCAAGGGATTGATCAAGGCTCTCCAAAGGCTCTTCCACCTTAGTTCTTCATCTTTTCTTTCTTCTTTTCTTTAATTTTCTGTTTTGGTTCAGCCATGAGTGGCTGAAACCTTTTTTCTAGTTGAAGTTTGGTTGAAACTAAGGTTGTTTAAAAGGTTGTGAGATCTGAACATAAAGTGTTTGCTTTTGATTTATTCAATATTCATGCAATTGTGCTTAATTATAAAGATTGCTTTGTTGTTTTGATCAAATTGGCCACTTGATTCTTGATTGCAAAGTTAATTGATTGTTGATTAGGATATTTGTTAATCCGTAATTGCTGGAAATATTCTGATCTAAGAACACTTGGTGTAAAAACCAAGGAATTGCATGATCTAACATCATCTCATACGTTTGAGTAGTTAGGGTTTGGATCTTTCTAGTTCTTCATGCAATTGGAAATTGTTTTGATGCCTATGGCCCAAGGACGTTCCTTGGCAATTTGTTAATTAGTAATTGGTTAGAGGACGTTCCCTAATCAGTTTGTTCATAAGGAAAGACATGGTGGTGAGAAGCGTCTTCCACCCCCATAACCAACCTATTGAATCAATCAAGATAACCATGTTTCAATGATCAACCCAAACAACCAAAGTGGATCCATATCTTCAACTAGACCTTTCTCTTATTGATTTCCTCTTTTATTTTAATTACTTGCTGTTTTAATTACTTTCATTAGTTGTTAATCAAATCATCTCAAAACCCCCCTTTTTACTTTCCTTGCACTTTACTTTTGTTCTATTTGCAATTACTGCCTTCACTTGTGCTTTCCATTGGTTTGATTGGTCTTGATTAAGATAAATAAATAGGTAATCAATTCTCTGTGGATACGATCCTTCACCACTGTCTACAGTTGTATTTGTAGGTAACCAAGAAGGTTATTTTTGACCGGCTTCGACAACCGCTCCTGTCAAAAATTGGCGCCGTTGCCGGGGAATTGATTTCACTTGTTTGTTTATTTCCTTTCATGACCAAGATCTGAATCATGGCTAAGGTAAGTACATCTGTTCACTGTTCTCAACTTTCTAAACTAATCTCTGCTGTGAGAATTTTGGTTATAAGCCAAGCTAAACAAGCCCAACCAATACCTCAAGGTTTCAATATTGATCTTTATGTGAAATTAAAGGCTCTGCAACACATCCAACACGAAGTGGATCAAATGGCCCAACAAGCACTTGCATTTGAAGGACCCTATGAACAGCCAAGACATGATCCATACTATAACACATACAGTTCAGGTTGGAGAGACTATCCAGACTTCAGTTATGCAGAGGCTAACAACTACCAGGATTATCAAGGATATCAAACCCAACCAGAACCTCAAAGTTCCAATCTTGATGAGATTATGAAGACTTTGCAGAGCATCCAACAGCAACAGGGTCAATTGAACAAATCATTGAATGCAACCATGTTAAGAAGAGAGCAAGAGCTTCAAGATATGGAGGATGATGAGGAAAGTTGGCAAGTACAAGAACAAGCCTCTGAAGAAACAAAACCAGAACACTGTTTGTCCCAACAAACAGATCAAACAGAACTTGTTGATAATTCAAATATCATTGATTGTTTGAGCACAAATAATTTTGATATAAAAGATGATATTCTAACCAATGATTCATGCAGGGAGGCTAGCCAAGAAGATGATGAAAGTCAGGAAGAACCAAAATTGAAAGAAACTGACTGTTGCATCCAACAGGTAGACTGCAGCCAAGCGCAGACAGAAGACATTCGGCCGCCGAACTCCACCATCCTTTGGCCGCCGAACCCTACTGCCCTTCAAACACCAAATTCTGTGGCACCACTTCAGGAACACATTGCGCAAGACGTCCTTCGGCCGCCGAACCCTACTGACTTGTGGAAGCCGAATCCCTCGCCACAATCCGCTCCGCAAACTGAAGACTTTCGGCTGCCAAATACAGATATTCTTCGGCCGCCGAACCAGACTACCTTTCAAACACCAGACGCAATCAGCTTTCGGCCGCCGAACTCAGAACTCTTTCGGCCGCCGAATCCGACTACTTTTCAGCTCACCATTCAGTCAGATCTTGAGCGGAAGGAGCAATCTGAAACTCCTTTTAGCCTTCCAATACAAATAGCCCATGTGCACAAGGAACAAGTGGAGGTCCAAGAGCCAAAACCAAAGGAGCATGCAGATCAATGCCTTCCCAAACCTCCAGATAAGATAGAGTTTGTTTTGCCAGATCTTAGTACCAAATTGCAGCTACACATAGAGAAACATGAATTGGAGTTCACAATGTTGTCCAATCATCTCAAGAATGCAAAAGCTAGAAACACACCTCATCTGAAAGAGGAAAAGCTAATCATGTTACTTCATGAGTACATGGAGAAAATAGGATGGGCTATGACCAAATCAAAAGGAGTGCTACACTTTTTGCTCAATGAAGTTGGGACGCTTTTTCCTTCTCCAATTACTTGAGACTTGATCAAGAGGATCGCGCCATGCACACCACACCCAGGGGAGTACTCAGTTTCCTTTGTTCTTTTATGTTTCTTATACATTGAGGACAATGCATGCTTTAAGTGTGGGGGTGCATATATCTGAATTTTTACTTTTAAGTTTATTTTTGCTTTAATCTTTAGTTTGATTGCATTAGGAAAATTTTTTCATTTTTGTTATTTTTATGCTTTCAATAAAACACACACAACCACAACCTTCTTCTTCTTTTTGTTTTGCTCCACTCAAACTGATGAACTATGGTTGAATGAGTCTTTCTTTCCATGACCCCATTAATGTGATAACTCTTTAAACTTATGTTGAATCACTTGCAGTGAGTTGTATTCATGTTTGAGAATTGCCTTTTGAATTGAATCTTTGAGTTTTCCATGGTGAAAAATATATTGATGACCCTCAATCGATTGGGAATAAATTAAAATTGTGTGAATGAACTTAACATGACTTGATTTAGCAATTGGTGTTGATTTGCCCAAATCATTGAGAGAAAGAAAATTCAGCAAAGGCAAAGAACTCAAAAGCACAAATTCAAAATTGTTCTAATGGTCAAAAGACTATGAACAAGGCTAGTAGCCACTTGGATAGGGGACCAACTGAAAATCTAAACCTTCAAATCAAAAATAGGTTGGTGACCTTTCCAAGCAAAATCTAAAGTGCAAAAGCCTGAATAAAGTACTTCAAGGTAAGGGCGAGTCAATCCAAAAGCTAGAAAAAGTCTTAACAAATTAATGTGCATGTCTCTCTTGAGGAAAACCAATCCTAACCATGGTAAGCAAAGGGAAACAAGGAAAAGAGGTAAGTAATCTTCATGCATATAGTCTTCACTGCAATGCTTCAAAATAGGTGTCTAGAGTAAGAGCTTAAGTGGTAATAAGGATCTAGAGGAAGAAAGCTTATTTGACTATGTTCATTTGCTTGAGGACAAGCAAAATCTTAAGTGTGCGGGTATTTGATAGAGCATATTTTAGCCCATATTTTCATGATCTTATTGATGTTTATTTGCACCTATTCTACCTAATTTTGTGGTTTTAATCATGTTTTGCAAATATTAGGTGTGAAGAAACAAATTGGAAAAAAATGCCCTTAAAAGTGCCAAAGAATGCCAAAAAACAGCCACTTTCGGAAGTACCTTCGGAAGCACTTTCGGAAGCCAAAAGTCACCCACCTTCGGAAGCACTTTCGGAAGCACTTTCGGAAGCCGAAAGTCACCGACTTTCGGGGGCACTTTCGGCGGCCTAAAGTCCAGTCCAGAGGCGAAATTCACCCACCTTCGGGGGCACCTTCGGCCGCCGAACCTTGGCTCCAGAGACGAAAGTCCTGCCCCCGAAACTTAACTTAGGCGGCCGAACTTGCCCCCGAACATGCTCTTCCCTATTTAATGAGCCAAATCTTGAAGATCACATGTTTCCTACATAGTGCCATGCTCATTCAAAATTCAAATCAAGGCTCCACCTTCCTCTTTAGTGCATGAATCTTCTTGGACACACCTTGGATGTCAATTAAAAGACCAAAAAGGGCTTGCAACTCCACATATGCACAAAGAAAACTCAAGGGCACTATGGGGCAATCACTCAAAGATACATGGACACTAAAAAGGAAAAAGGCAGCCTCTCAAGATCTATTTAAAGGCCTCAAGAAGACCAAGAATCAACATCTTCCATCAAGGGATTGATCAAGGCTCTCCAAAGGCTCTTCCACCTTAGTTCTTCATCTTTTCTTTCTTCTTTTCTTTAATTTTCTGTTTTGGTTCAGACATGAGTGGCTGAAACCTTTTTTCTAGTTGAAGTTTGGTTGAAACTAAGGTTGTTTAAAAGGTTGTGAGATCTGAACATAAAGTGTTTGCTTTTGATTTATTCAATATTTATGCAATTGTGCTTAATTATAAAGATTGCTTTGTTGTTTTGATCAAATTGGCCACTTGATTCTTGATTGCAAAGTTAATTGATTGTTGATTAGGATATTTGTTAGTCTGTAATTGCTGGAAATATTCTGATCTAAGAACACTTGGTGTAAAAACCAAGGAATTGCATGATCTAACATCATCTCATACGTTTGAGTAGTTAGGGTTTGGATCTTTCTAGTTCTTCATGCAATTGGCAATTGTTTTGATGCCTATGGCCCAAGGACGTTCCTTGGCAATTTGTTAATTAGTAATTGGTTAGAGGACGTTCCCTAATCAGTTTGTTCATAAGGAAAGACATGGTGGTGAGAAGCGTCTTCCACCCCCATAACCAACCTATTGAATCAATCAAGATAACCATGTTTCAATGATCAACCCAAACAACCAAAGTGGATCCATATCTTCAACTAGACCTTTCTCTTATTGATTTCCTCTTTTATTTTAATTACTTGCTGTTTTAATTACTTTCATTAGTTGTTAATCAAATCATCTCAAAACCCCCCTTTTTACTTTCCTTGCACTTTACTTTTGTTCTATTTGCAATTACTGCCTTCACTTGTGCTTTCCATTGGTTTGATTGGTCTTGATTAAGATAAATAAATAGGTAATCAATTCTCTGTGGATACGATCCTTCACCACTGTCTACAGTTGTATTTGTAGGTAACCAAGAAGGTTATTTTTGACCGGCTTCGACAACCGCTCCTGTCACCAATCAGTCTCAGCTCTTTTGTTTCTTCTTTGACATACCTGCAATCGTAGTTTAAGGTTCCTTTGATGTATCTCAGTATTTGTTTTACAACCCCCAAGTGTTTTGACGTCGGAGACTCCATGAACCGACTTACGATGCCAACAGAGTAAGCTAAATCAGGCCGAGTGTTCAACAAGTACCTCAAGCTCCCGATAGTACTCCTGTATAGCGTAGCGTCAATTAAAGGACTTTCATCTTTCTTGCTCAGCTTTGTTCGTAAATCCATTGGGACACTACAAGGTTTGCAGTCCATCATGCCGAACTTTCCAAGTATCTTTTCTGCATACCCAGCTTGACTGAGAGTAATACATTCAGACCCTTGAGAGACTTCAATCCCTAGATAGTAACTTAAGAGCCCGAGATCACTCATTTAAAAAATGCTTTGCATCTGATCCTTTAATCTCTTCACTTCTTCTGGTTCTGATCCCATCACGATAAGGTTGTCTACATAGGCACCAACAACTAGTGTACTCTTTCCTGATTGTTTCTTGTACACAACATGTTCAAGAATGCATCTGTTGAAACCAAGTTCCTGGAGACACTGATCAAGCTTCGAGTTCCAAGCTCTTGGAGCTTGTCTCAGACCATACAGAGCCTTATTTAATTTTAAGACTTTATTCTCCTGACCTTTCTCCACAAATCCAATCGGTTGTAACACATAAACCTCCTCCTCTAATTCTCCATTCAAGAATGCAGATTTTACGTCCAAATGATGTACTTTCCACCCTTCTTGTGCCGCAATTGCTAGGAGCAGTCTTATTGTTTCTAGGCGTGCAATAGGGGCAAAGACCTCGTCGAAGTCCAAGCCTTTCTTCTGAACATAGCCTTTCGCCACTAATCTTGCCTTGTGTTTGATTATCTCGCCTTCTGGATTTTTCTTCAGCTTGAAAACCCATTTCAACCCGATAGCTCTATGCTTCTCTGGTAGTTCAACTAATTCCCAGGTGCCATTTCGCCTTATGGCATCTATTTCCTCAACCATGGCCTGTCTCTAGTTTTCATTCCCTACAGCTTCCTCATAGGACACTGGTTCTTCTATTGACAGAAAGTATAAACTCATGTCTAGCTCTACCTCATGAGTTGTGTCATAGATATCTTGCAGAGATTGAAATCTTCTTGGTCCTATGGAGCTATCCTCTTCTGTTTCAGTTGCTCGTGATGCAGTTTGAGTGTCCCCGTGATTTTCACTTGCAAGTGAATGAGGTGTACCTGATGATTGCATAGCATTCTCCCGTTCTGCATTATGTGAATAGGTGATTATCAAGAAATTACCTACGTTGTGTCCTGAGCTTATCTTTTGATTCTCCCAGTTCCAACTTTCTCCTTCTTTAAACACCACATCACGGCTTATGATTATTTAGTTTGTCTCTGGGTTTACAAGCCTGTGAGCCTTAGAACCCGGTTCATAGCTAAGCATGACTAACTTAATGCTTCTATCATCTAGCTTTCTGAGATGTGTACCAGTAATCTTTGCATATGCAGTGCACCCAAAAACACGTAAATGATGCACTTTCGGTGGCTTTCCATACCATGCTTGATAAGGAGTCATTCCCTTGACACTCTCAGTGACTGAACGATTCAAAATGTATACTGTAGTTTGAGTCGCTTCACCCTAATAGGCTGCTGGTATGTTCTTGCTACTTAGTAGACACCTGATCATCTCTACCACAGTTTGATTTCTTCTCTCAACAACACCGTTCTATTGAGGTGAGTATGGGGCAGTAAGCTGTCGTGCTATACCATGCTTTTCACATAACTTATTAAATTCATTCGAAGTGAACTCTCCTCCTTGATCCGTTCTAAAGCTCTTAATCCTTCTTTTAGATTGGACCTCTATCTCCATTTTCACCTTCTTAAAGGCTTCTAATACTTCACCTTTGTTTTTCAGCATTTCTATCCACATGAATCTATTGTAATCATCAACTAGTAGCAGGAAATATCTATTCCCACCATGTGTTGTTGGAGAGATTGTGTAATACCCGGCTAGAGTTCGGCATCGGAATTCTACTTTCCGGTGGAGTCCGGGATGTCGGAAGTCTCTAGAAGGGTTAGATTTATATTTGTCTATAATGTTTTGATATGTTCATCAAGTTTTATGCATAAGGAAATGAGTTTTTGAGTGAAATGAACCAAGGCAGAAAAGCCAGGTTCGGCCGCCGAAGTTGAGGTTCGACCGCCGAACATGCATGGCTTTCGGTTTCACGTGTGGCCGCCGAAGGTGGTCTGGCCAGCCACCTATAAATGGCCCTCAGTCGGTTGAAGCGGTAAGAGCATCGTTTCTTTCACTTGCTGAGGTGAAACTCTGTCCTTTGTGAGTCTTTCTTCATGTTTTCATTAAATCATGCAAAGATTTGATTAGTTTTCATGATTATTTGAAGGTTTTAAGCTAAACACTCAAAGGTTTGAAGTGTGGAGAGTTTGAAGGCAAGTTGCTCCAAAACTCCATGTTAGGATCGTTCATCTTCTTGATTTCAAGAGGTAAGTGAAGATCCTGAGGTTGTTTTTATGTTTTCTGAAGGTTTTATGGGGTTTATGGAGAGAGTTGCATGAATAGGGTAAAAAGAGAGGTTTTGATGAGTTTGTGCATAAAGCTTGTTTTTGTGTTGTTTGTGTTGTGTGTTTGGGGTTTTTTAGGTAGTGTTTGACCCCTTTGAACATACACATGAGTGTATGCAAGTGGAGGACGTGTGGTGTGAAGTTGGAGAGGAGTTTAGTGCATTTGGCGAGAGGCAGGGCAAGTTTCTGCCCTGCTGATGAACTCAGGTTCGGCAGCCGAAGGTACATTCGGCCGCCGAACCCCTGAGGAGATGAGAGGAGGTGGCTTCGGCTGCCCAAGCTTGCCCCTGAGCTTTTGGACTTTCGGCTCTGGAGGGAAGTTCGGCCGCCGAAGGTGCTGCCGAAGGTTAGAGACTTTCATCTCTGGAGTGCCTTTTGGCCTCCGAAACTTGCCCCCGAAAGGGTTCGGCTGCCGAAAGTAGAGATTCGACCACTGAAGGTGCTTGAGTTTCGTCTCTGGAGAGGACTTTCGGCCGCCGAACCTGCCGCTGAAAGTGTCCTGTCCAGCTTTCCTTTGCATGCTTTGCATGGATGTTTGAGTGAGTTTAAGGGGATTCTTGGGGAGTTTAATAGAGTTGTTCATAAGCTAGTTTGGTCCCTCATTTGAGTCTATCTGTATAGGTACAGACCAGAGGAACCAGAGAGAGCAGTAGTGAGTTCTGCTCCAGAGTGTTCAGAGCCTGCAGAGTCAGTCCAGTTAGCCAGAGGTGAGTGGAACTAAACTGAACTCTTTTAATTGACCAATGGAATGATTTATCATGCATCATGATTATGCACTAGGTTGATGGCATTAGTATCCACGAATATGTTGCATTGCATCGTTATTTGGTGATGTGAGTGAATGCTGAATGATCCCATAGTCTCAGATAGGAAGTCCAGGAGCCTTTGACTACGCCCTGGCAGGTATAGTAAAGTCCAGGAGCCTTTGACTACGCCCTGGCAGGTATAGTAAAGACCAGGAGCCTTTGACTACACCCTGGCAATGGTAAGTACAGAGGTGTTATATACACATATACATATATGACAGGAAGACCAGGTGCTCGATTCTACGCCCTGGCACAGAGTTACTGGGACTATGTGGTGACAGGTTTACTCTTGATGTGGTTTGACTGTGTTATGACGCATTCCATGAGATCATAGTTTAATGAATTGTTTTACTGTTCTACTCACTGGGCTATAGAGCTCATCCCACTCCCTTCATCCCAGTTTTGCAGGTTCAGTGTACAGTGTATAGGGCAAGTCAGCAGAGCATAGAAAGAGTAAAGAGAAATGTAATAGTATAGAGTGGACATATAATGTTAAAAAGATGTAATAGTTATGTGTTCAGTGACAGATGTGCTTGACTTAGCTGTTTGTGTTGTAAATCTGTTGTTATGTACATGATCTGTATATGTATATGATTTACAGAGTATGTGAAATACCAGGCTTAACAGGTATGAGTTAACCTATCTAGAGCAAGCTCTAGTCAGAGTACAAAGTACAGAGTACAGAGATAGTGCATGCACAGGTTAAGCCTTGGTTCAGAAAAGAGTTTTTATTTTCACAGAAAATGTATGATCATGTATGAGATTTACAGGGACACAGAGCGTATAGCAGGCTTGCTACGGGTTCTGGCAGCCTTAAGCCGACCTGAATCCTAGCGCCGGTGACGGTCCATTTTGGGATCGTTACAGATTGGTATCAGAGCCCTAGGTTCACATGATCGGACCTATCTAGAGACAATGTCGGGCTCATAGAGGTTAAAAGTGGTCAAGCACAATAGGAAATCATGTCCACTAGGATAGGGTGTTGAGTCCTATCTGTTGAATGCCATGAGTTATGCATGTGCCTTATTGATATGTGACGTTTATGTGCTAAAGTGCTATGTTATGTGTTGTTGTCCAGAGAATCAAGATGCGAGGAACTCGTCGATTAGCTCGATTGACTGGAGTCCCACCAGAGAGTGAGAGACCAACTGCTCGTCCTCCTGCATTGCCGAGGGCAAGGTCTCAGAGATCTAGCAGGGAAGGTACGTCAATAGACCCTAGAAGGTCTGTAGACGAGAGCAGAAGAGGTACAGCTAGGGGAGAAAGATCAGAGGAAAGGAGGGAAGCTATGGAGATTGACCAGTCTCGAGATGACAGCATGGGTATAGGCAGATTTGAGGAAGGTATGGGAGAGTCGCAGGGAGGCGCTCAGGCCTCAGGTTTTGGTTATCCAGCTTTTTCGCAGGATCCAGAGTATCCGATGGGAGGTATGTCGGAGTACTCTAGTTTTGTCCCATATCCTCCTTACATGCCATATATGCCTTATCCTCCTTACTATCCCCCATATCCCATGTATCCACCCTCCCCTACTCATCTAAGTGCAGCACACCCAGAGCCAAATGACCCAGTACCACCACCAGAACCAGTAGCCCCTATTGTTGACAGACATCAACCTAGCTCATCTGGAGGTAAAGTGCAAATGACGGAGTACTTGAAATTGGATGCTCCTAAATATAACACAGGAGATGATCCATTTGAATACCTCATATCAGTTAGGATGATCACTAGTGAATTGGGAGCTGATGATAGTCGGGCCATTGAGATGGCAGGTTTCACATTAAAATGCAAGAAGGCCAGAGAATGGTTCAAGAACTATATAGAGCCCAGGGTGAACAGTATGTCATGGGGAGAGTTCGCCAATGAATTTGCAGGGTGGGCTTTTCCTGACAGTTCTCGGGAGATGAAAGTCATAGAGTTTGAACAGTTGCGACAGACAGATGAAATGAGTGTTGATGAATTCACAGATAAGTTCCTGGATTTGTTTCAGTACGTGGGTCAAGCCTATGATACTGATCAGAAGAAGGCAAGGAGATATACTATGAGATTGCATCCTAGGTATTCTTCCTTGATTCTTCCAGCAGAAAAGGAGAGTTTCCACACTATAGTAGACGCAGCCAGAAAAACGGAAGCTAGTGCCAATATTCAGAAACAGTCAAAGGCACAGGCTTCGGGTTCTAAGGCCCCTGGTTCAGCAGCCGTAGGCAGCAAGAGATGGGATAGAGCAAAAGGAACAAAGAGTAAGTTCTGGAGTAAAGTCAAGTCAGGTCTGAGAATAGGTAGTGGCTCAAGCTCTGGCACAGCTCCAGTATGCAGAAGATGCGGAAAACCACATGGAGGAGTTTGTCGGTTGGGATCTACAGCTTGTTTTAGATGTGGACAAGAAGGGCATATTGCTCGGGATTGTCCTCAGGTGACTTTTACACCATCCCAGCAGATGAGTTCAGGCAGTGTGGTACAGCCAGTTGTACGGCCAGCAGCTCCAGTCATGCCTCAGAGTAGTGGCAGAGGTAGAGGGAGAGGGGCAGCCTCTACTTCCGCAGCAGGTTCCCGAGGTGGAAATCCGGTAGCCCCAGCACGGATTTTCACAGTGACACAGGAGGAGGCTAACACGTCGAACACAGTGGTGTCAGGTAATCTCATCATTGGGTGTTCGGATGTGTATGCTTTGATGGACCCCGGTGCTTCTCATTCCTTTATTGCTTCGAGAGCCATAGAGAGTTTGGGTTTGATCAGTTCTGAGTTAGAGTATCCTCTCTGGGTTAGTGGACCTAAATGTGACCCATCAGTGGCAGTGTTAGTCTGTCGTTTCAGTCCAGTGTTCATAGAGGATAGATGCCTTCCAGCTGACCTTGTGGTTCTAGATTTGACAGATTTTGATGTCATTCTAGGGATGGATTGGCTATCTGCATATAGTGCTACCTTGGACTGTAGAGAGAAGATAGTTAGTCTCAGAGACCAGGATGGGTCCGAGTGTGTCTTCAGAGGAGACAGGAGAGGTACACCCAGAGGTATGATTTCAGCCCTTCAGGCTCGTCGTTTCCTTCGGAGGGGTTGTCAGGGGTTTCTAGCTCATGTGAGAGAGCTAGACAGTCAGGTGAGGGAACCAGCCGCAGTACCAGTAGTCCGAGAGTTTCTCGATGTGTTCCCAGACGATTTACCAGGACTCCCACCTGATAGGGAGATAGGGTTTGAAATTGAATTGCTGCCAGGTACCAGACCTATCTCTATTCCTCCCTACAGGATGGCGCCAGCAGAGTTAAAAGAGTTAAAAGAGCAGTTGCAGGACTTGGTAGATAAGGGTTTCATCCGCCCCAGTACCTTACCTTGGGGTGCTCCAGTGCTCTTTGTTAGAAAGAAGGATGGATCCCTTAGACTTTGTATCGACTACAGACAGTTGAACAAGGTCACTACTAAGAATAGGTATCCTCTACCTAGGATTGATGATCTGTTTGACCAGCTAGCTGGAGCAGGTTGTTTCTCGAAAATAGATCTGAGATTTGGGTATCATCAGTTGAGAGTCAGAGAGGCCGATGTGCCTAAGACAGCTTTCAAGACCAGATATGGGCATTATGAGTTCTTAGTGATGCCGTTCGGGTTGACTAACGCCCCTGCAGCATTCATGGATCTCATGAATAGAGTTTTCAGTGAGTTTCTGGATCACTTTGTCATTGTTTTTATCGATGATATTTTAGTGTATTCCAGAGATGCAGAGGAGCATGCCCAGCATCTGAGGATAGTTCTGCAGACACTGAGAGAGCATGGTTTATATGCCAAGTTCTCAAAGTGTGAGTTTTGGTTGAGGAGCATTTCCTTCTTGGGACATGTGGTATCAGCAGAGGGTATTGAGGTAGACCCCAAGAAGATAGAGGCTGTAGCTACCTGGCCCAGACCCACTACAGTGACTGAGATTAAAAGCTTTCTGGGACTGGCAGGTTACTACAGGAGGTTCGTTCAGAACTTCTCAAAGATAGCAGCTCCGATGACCAAACTGACTCAGAAGAACCAGAAGTTTGTCTGGTCAGACCAGTGTGAAGAGAGCTTTGAGGAGCTCAAGAGGAGATTGACCACAGCACCAGTATTAGCTCTGCCTGTTAGTAATGAGGATTTCACAGTGTTCTGTGATGCATCTCGAGTGGGATTGAGTTGTGTTTTGATGCAGAGTAATAGGGTGATAGCTTATGCTTCTAGACAGTTGAAGAAGCACGAGTTGAATTACCCTACCCATGACCTAGAGATGGCAGCAGTTATCTTTGCACTCAAGATGTGGCGGCATTACCACTACGGGGTTAAATGCGAGATCTTCACTAATCACAAAAGTTTACAGTACATCTTGAGTCAGAGAGAGCTGAATTTGAGGCAGAGAAGATGGGTAGAATTGCTCAGTGATTATGATTGTAAGATCCAGTATCATCCGGGTAAGGCGAATGTTGTGGCAGACGCCCTAAGCCAGAAGTCACTAGGCAGTTTATCCCATATAGCAGCAGAGCAGAGACCAATAGTGATGGAGCTGTACAAGCTCTTAGAAGAGGGCTTACAGCTAGAGTTGTCTGGTACAGGTGCATTGATCGCACAGATGAGAGTGACACCTGTGTTTCTGGAGCAGATAGCGCAGAAACAACACGAGGACCCTGAGTTGATGAAAATTGCCAGGACTGTTCAGTCAGGCAACAGTGCAGAGTTCCGTTTTGACAGCAAAGGGATCCTTCGTTATGGGAGTCGACTTTGTGTACCAGATAGTAGCAGTGTGAAGGAAGACATTATGAGGGAAGCTCATAATGCGAGATATAGTGTTCACCCAGGAGCCACCAAGATGTATCAAGATCTGAAAAGAGTTTATTGGTGGCCAGCCATGAAGAAAGAAGTGGCGCAGTTTGTGACAGCCTGTGAGGTTTGCCAGAGGGTGAAATTAGAGCATCAGAAACCAGCTGGAATGCTTAACCCATTACCGATTCCAGAGTGGAAATGGGAGAACATAGCTATGGATTTTGTAGTGGGTTTACCAGCTACGTCCAACAGGATAGACTCTATATGGGTGATTGTGGACAGACTCACGAAATCTGCTCATTTTCTTCTAGTTCGGAGTAACTATTCTGTGGATAAGTTGGCACAGGTCTATCTGGATGAGATAGTGCGATTACATGGCGTTCCAGTGTCTATAGTCTCAGATAGAGGACCTCAGTTTACGTCCAGATTTTGGAGAAGTCTGCAGAGTGCGATGGGCACAAGATTAGATTTTAGCACTGCTTTCCACCCACAGACTGATGGACAGTCAGAGAGGACCATCCAGACCATAGAGGATATGCTTCGACTGTGTGTGTTAGACTTTGGCGGTTCTTGGAGGCAGCATCTACCTTTGGTGGAGTTTGCCTACAATAACAGCCATCATGCTAGCATAGGGATGGCTCCTTATGAAGCTTTGTATGGGAGGAAGTGCAGATCCCCTATTTGCTGGGAAGAGATAGGAGAGAAGGCTCTTGCAGGGCCAGAGTTAGTAGAGATTACTATTCGAGTAGTGCCTGTGATCAGAGATAGAATCAGGACAGCTCAGAGCAGACAGAAAAGTTATGCAGATGTTCGTAGAAAACAGTTAGAGTTTCAGGAGGGTAGTATGGTATTGCTGAAAGTGTCTCCAATGAAAGGAGTGGTTCGGTTTGGAAAGAAGGGTAAGTTAGCTCCACGGTACATTGGACCCTTTGAGATTTTGCAGAGGATCGGAAATGTGTCGTATAAGCTGGATTTACCTACTTCTATGGAGCAAATTCACCCGGTATTTCATGTTTCTATGCTATGGCAGTTTGTGTCAGATCCGAATCAGGTTCTGAGTGAGCCTGAGGTGGAGATTCATACAGATCTCACCTATATAGAGCAGCCAGTGCGGATTCTAGACACGCAGATCAGACAGCTAAGGAACAAGGAGATTCCGATGGTGAAAGTTTTGTGGAACCACCATAATTTAAAAGAATGCACGTGGGAGACGCGGGAGTCTATGCTCCAGCAGTATCCCTATTTGTTTTGAGGTTCGTTTCCTCCTTTTTGATGTGTTACTTGTTTGTTATAGGAACATTCGAGGATGAATGGTCTTAAGGGGGGGAGAATGTAATACCCAGCTAGAGTCCGGGATGTCGGAAGTCTCTAGAAGGGTTAGATTTATGTTTGTCTATAATGTTTTGATATGTTCATCAAGTTTTATGCATAAGAAAATGAGTTTTTGAGTGAAATGAACCAAGGCAGAAAAGCCAGGTTCGGCCGCCGAAGTTGAGGTTCGGCCGCCGAACATGCATGGCTTTCGGTTTCACGTGTGGCCGCCGAAGGTGGTCTGGCCAGCCACCTATAAATGGCCCTCAGTCGGTTGAAGCAGTAAGAGCATCGTTTCTTTCACTTGCTGAGGTGAAACTCTGTCCTTTATGAGTCTTTCTTCATGTTTTCATTAAATCATGCAAAGATTTGATTAGTTTTCATGATTATTTGAAGGTTTTAAGCTAAACACTCAAAGGTTTGAAGTGTGGAGAGTTTGAAGGCAAGTTGCTCCAAAACTCCACATTAGGACCGTTCATCTTCTTGATTTCAAGAGGTAAGTGAAGATCCTGAGGTTGTTTTTATGTTTTCTGAAGGTTTTATGGGGTTTATGGAGAGAGTTGCATGAATAGGGTAAAAAGAGAGGTTTTGATGAGTTTGTGCATAAAGCTTATTTTTGTGTTGTTTGTGTTGTGTGTTTGGGGTTTTTTAGGTAGTGTTTGACCCCTTTGAGCATACACATGAGTGTATGCAAGTGGAGGACGTGTGGTGTGAAGTTGGAGAGGAGTTTAGTGCATTTGGCGAGAGGCAGGGCAAGTTTCTGCCCTGCTGATGAACTCAGGTTCGGCAGCCGAAGGTACATTCGGCCGCCGAACCCCTGAGGAGATGAGAGGAGGTGGCTTCGGCTGCCCAAGCTTGCCCCCGAGCTTTTGGACTTTCGGCTCTGGTGGGAAGTTCGGCCGCCGAAGGTGCTGCCGAAGGTTAGAGACTTTCGTCTCTGGAGTGCCTTTTGGCCTCCGAAACTTGCCCCCGAAAGGGTTCGGTTGCCGAAAGTAGAGATTGGGCCGCCGAAGGTGCTTGAGTTTTGTCTCTGGAGAGGACTTTCGGCCGCCGAACCTGTCGCCGAAAGTGTCCTGTCCAGCTTTCCTTTGCATGCTTTGCATGGATGTTTGAGTGAGTTTAATGGGATTCTTGGGGAGTTTAATAGAGTTGTTCATAAGCTAGTTTGGTCCCTCATTTGAGTCTATCTGTATAGGTACAGACCAGAGGAACCAGAGAGAGCAGCAGTGAGTTCTGCTCCAGAGTGTTCAGAGCCTGCAGAGTCAGTCCAGTTAGCCAGAGGTGAGTGGAACTAAACTGAACTCTTTTAATTGACCAATGGAATGTTTTATCATGCATCATGATTATGCACTAGGTTGATGGCATTAGTATCCACGAATATGTTGCATTGCATCGTTATTTGGTGATGTGAGTGAATGCTGAATGATCCCATAGTCTCAGATAGGAAGTCCAGGAGCCTTTGACTACGCCCTGGCAGGTATAGTAAAGTCCAGGAGCCTTTGACTACGCCCTGGCAGGTATAGTAAAGACCAGGAGCCTTTGACTACGCCCTGGCAATGGTAAGTACAGAGGTGTTATATACACATATACATATATGACAGGAAGACCAGGTGCTCGATTCTACTCCCTGGCACAGAGTTACTGGGACTATGTGGTGACAGGTTTACTCTTGATGTGGTTTGACTGTGTTATGACGCATTCCATGAGATCATAGTTTAATGAATTGTTTTACTGTTCTACTCACTGGGCTATAGAGCTCATCCCACTCCCTTCATCCCAGTTTTGCAGGTTCAGTGTACAGTGTACAGGGCAAGTCAGCAGAGCATAGAAAGAGTAAAGAGAAATGTAATAGTATAGAGTGGACATATAATGTTAAAAAGATGTAATAGTTATGTGTTCAGTGACAGATGTGCTTGACTTAGCTGTTTGTGTTGTAAATCTGTTGTTATGTACATGATCTGTATATGTATATGATTTACAGAGTATGTGAAATACCAGGCTTAACAGGTATGAGTTAACCTATCTAAAGCAAGCTCTAGTCAGAGTATAGAGTACAGAGTACAAAGATAGTGCATGCACAGGTTAAGCCTTGGTTCAGAAAAGAGTTTTTATTTTCACAGAAAATGTATGATCATGTATGAGATTTACAGGGACACAGAGCGTATAACAGGCTTGCTACGGGTTCTGGCGGTCTTAAGCCGACCTGAATCCTAGCGCCGGTGATGGTCCATTTTGGGGTCGTTATAGATTGGCCCGCATATGTCTCCGTGTATAAGTTCCAGAAGTTTGTCAGCTCGGTATTTTGATGTTTTCGGGAACTTCATGCGATGTTGCTTGCTGATTAAACACCCATCGCATACTTGATTCACCTGATCAAGTTCCGGTTGTCCCACAACCAGGTTCTCTTGCGTGAGTTTCTTCAATGCGGAGAAATTCAAATGACCATAACGGGCATGCCAGAGCCTCTTCTGTTATGCTTGTTATCAGGCATACAGGATGAACTTGTTTCATCTTCATTGAATACAACCTGTTTAATGCTCTTGGAATCTTTGCTATCAGCTTCCCTTTGACATCATAAGCTCGCAGGTATCCTCCTTCAACTATGATTTTTGCCTCAGATTCATCCAGCTGACTAAGGCTTATGATGTTGCTCTTTAACTTGGGGATGTAATATACATCTGTTATGGTAAGATGCTCCCCATTCTTACACTTAAATACCACTGATCCTCTGCCTTTAATGTCTATAACTGAGCCATCTCTGAAGTGTACTCTTCCTTGTACACTTTCATCTAAGCTTGTGAGGGCTAAGCTGTTTCCTGTCATGTGATTACTTGCCCCGGTATCATAGTACCAGGTCATGGCTTCTGGCTCAGCTTTAGCTGATCCGAGACTTGTAACAAATCTTTCTTCACTCAACAGCATTTTGTCTTCATCCATTTCAACTGAATGGACTAGCTCGCATGTCTCCATCATGAGCAATGTTGGTTCCTCATCGACTTATTCTACGAGATGGGCTCTCTCATCCTTTTTCTTCTTTGATTTACAGTCAGATGCAAAGTGACCATAATCATTACAATTATAGCACCTTACTTTGTTAATATCAAACTTCTGGTGTTGGTTTCCATCTCTGTCATAGCCTCTGCCTCCTTTAGATTTACTTTGACCTCTGCCACGGCCATTTCCATGGCCTCTGCCACGTCCTTTTCCACGACCACAACCTCGGTATCCCCCTTGATCTTTTGATCGTTTTCCATCTGTGCCTGAAGTTTCACCATGTGCTTTCCATTCTCCACGTGTGAGTAAGACATGTTCATCACCTTTGAGATCTTGACCTTTTAGCTGTTCTTCGTGAGCTTTCAACGAACCAGTAACTTCTTCGATAGTCTTTGTTGTGAGGTCACTGAATTCTTCGATTGTCGAGGCTAATTGGATGTATTTCGGAGATACTATTTGGAGCATCTTCTTGACAATATACACCTCGTCAATGGTCTCTCCTAGTCCCCGCAACTTGTTCACAATGGTGGATATCCTGCCAGTGAAATCATCTACAGATTCTTTATCCTCCATGCGCAAACCTTCAAGCTCCCATCTGAGTGCCTGTGCTCTGACTTCTTTCACTGGGGCTACATCGAGATTCATGGTTTTCAGCGCGTCCCAAGCTTCCTTTGTGGACTTCTTGGCTCCTAATTGCAGTAGCGTCTCCTCACTAATGCCTTGCAATATAGCGGCTAGTGCCATTCGATCCATTCATGGATCAACAGGGCCTTCGGATCCCACAGCATCCCATACACCTTGAGCCTGCATGTATACCTCCATTTTGATTGCCCACACTAAGTAATTCGTCTTTGTTAACAGCGGATACTGCAGTGAAATACTCCCTTCTCTTGTTGGCAATCTCGTTTCGGTGTCCACATTTTGATTTCCACTGTCATCTCCAATAGCGCTCGTGGATGAATCATTACCTGACATATTTTTGGCATACAAGAGTACTCTAGGCTCTGATACCAATTGTAGGTGTAACGACCCCAAAATGGACCGTCACCGGCGCTAGGATTCAGGTCGGCTTAAGGCCGCCAGAACCCGTAGCAAGCCTGCTATACGCTCTGTGTCCCTGTAAATCTCATACATGATCATACATTTTCTGTGAAAATAAAAACTCTTTTCTGAACCAAGGCTTAACCTGTGCATGCACTATCTCTGTACTCTGTACTCTGTACTCTGACTAGAGCTTGCTCTAGATAGATTAACTTATACCTGTTAAGCCTGGTATTTCACATACTCTGTAAATCATATACATATACAGATCATGTACATAACAACAGATTTACAACACAAACAGCTAAGTCAAGCACATCTGTCACTGAACACATAACTATTACATCTTTTTAACATTATATGTCCACTCTATACTCTTACATTTCTCTTTACTCTTTCTATGCTCTGCTGACTTGCCCTGTACACTGTACACTGAACCTGCAAAATTGGGATGAAGGGAGTGGGATGAGCTCTATAGCCCAGTGAGTAGAACAGTAAAATAATTCATTAAACTATGATCTCATGGAATGCGTCATAACACAGTCAAACCACATCAAGAGTAAACCTGTCACCATATAGTCTCAGTAACTCTGTGCCAGGGCGTAGAATTGAGCACCTAGTCTTCCTGTCATATATGTATATGTGTATATAACACCTCTGTACTTACCATTGCCAGGGCGTAGTCAAAGGCTCCTGGTCTTTATTATAACTGCCAGGGCGTAGTCAAAGGCTCCTGGTCTTTACTATACCTGCCAGGGCGTAGTCAAAGGCTCCTGGACTTCCTGTCTGAGACTATTGGATCATTCAGCATTTACCCACATCAACAACTCACTATGCAATGCAACATATTCGTGGATACTAATGCACTCAACCTATGGCATAATCATGATGCATGAGATATGCTAAAACATTCCATTGTGCAAGTTAAATAAAAGACTTAAGTTTAGTTCCACTCACCTCTGGCTAACTGGACTGACTCTGCAGGCTCTGAACACTCTGGAGCAGAACTCACTGCTGCTCTCTCTTGTTCCTCTGGTCTGTACCTATACAGATAGACTCAAATGAGGGACCAAACTAGCTTATGAACAACTCTATTAAACTCCCCAAGAATCCCCTTAAACTCACTCAAACATCCATGCAAAGCATGCAAAGGAAAGCTGGACAGGACACTTTCGGCGGCAGGTTCGGCGGCCGAAAGTCCTCTCCAGAGACGAAACTCAAGCACCTTCGGCGGCCGAATCTCTACTTTCGGCAGCCGAACCCTTTCGGGGGCAAGTTTCGGAGGCCAAAAGGCACACCAGAGACAAAAGTCTCTAACCTTCGGCAGCACTTTCGGCGGCCGAACTTCCCTCCAGAGCCGAAAGTCCAAAAGCTCGGGGGCAAGCTTGGGCAGCCGAAGCCACCTCCTCTCATCTCCTCAGGGGTTCGGCGGCCGAATGTACCTTCGGCTGCCGAACCTGAGTTCATCAGCAGGGCAGAAACTTGCCCTGCCTCTCGCCAAATGCACTAAACTCCTCTCCAACTTCACACCACACGTCCTCCACTTGCATACACTCATGTGTATGCTCAAAGGGGTCAAACACTACCTAAAAAACCCCAAACACACAACACAAACAACACAAAAACAAGCTTTATGCACAAACTCATCAAAAACTCTCTTTTTACCCTATTCATGCAACTCTCTCCATAAACCCCATAAAACCTTCAGAAAACATAAAAACAACCTCAGGATCTTCACTTACCTCTTGAAATCAAGAAGATGAACGATCCTAACGTGGAGTTTTGGAGCAACTTGCCTTCAAACTCTCCACACTTCAAACCTTTGTGTGTTTAGCTTAAAACCTTCAAATAATCATGAAAACTAATCAAATCTTTGCATGATTTAATGAAAACATGAAGAAAGACTCACAAAGGACAGAGTTTCACCTCAGCAAGTGAAAGAAACGATGCTCTTACAGCTTCAACCGACTGAGGGCCATTTATAGGTGGCTGGCCAGACCACCTTCGGCGGCCACACGTGAAACCGAAAGCCGTGCATGTTCGGCGGCCGAACCTCAACTTCGGCGGCCGAACCTGGCTTTTCTGCCTTGGTTCATTTCACTCAAAAACTCATTTCCTTATGCATAAAACTTGATGAACATATCAAAACATTATAGACAAACATAAATCTAACCCTTCTAGAGACTTCCGACATCCCGGACTCCACCGGAAAGTAGAATTCCGATGCCGGACTCTAGCCGGGTATTACAGTCTCCCCCCCTTAAGACCATTCGTCCTCGAATGTTCCTATAACAAACAAGTAACACATCAAAAAGGAGGAAACGAACCTCAAAACAAATAGGGATACTGCTGGAGCATAGACTCCCGCGTCTCCCACGTGCATTCTTCTAAATTATGTGGTTCCACAAAACTTTCACCATTGAAATCTCCTTGTTCCTTAGCTGTCTGATCTGCGTGTCCAGAATCCGCACTGGCTGCTCTATATAGGTGAGATCTGTATGAATCTCCACCTCAGGCTCACTCAGAACCTGATTCGAATCTGACACAAACTGCCGTAGCATAGAAACATGAAATACCGGGTGAATTCGCTCTATAGAAGTAGGTAAATCCAGCTTATACGACACATTTCCGATCCTCTGCAAAATCTCAAAGGGTCCAATGTACCGTGGAGCTAACTTACCCTTCTTTCCAAACCGAACCACTCCTTTCATTAGAGACACTTTCAGCAATACCATACTACCCTCCTGAAACTCTAACTGTTTTCTGCGAACGTCTGCATAACTTTTCTGTCTACTCTGAGCTGTCCTGATTCTATCTCTGATCACGGGCACTACTCGACTAGTAATCTCTACTAACTCTGGCCCTGCAAGAGCCTTCTCTCCTATCTCTTCCCAGCAAATAGGGGATCTGCACTTCCTCCCATACAAAGCTTCATAAGGAGCCACACTATGCTAGCATGATGGCTGTTATTGTAGGCAAACTCCACCAAAGGTAGATGCTGCCTCCAAGAACCGCCAAAGTCTAACACACACAGTCGAAGCATATCCTCTATGGTCTGGATGGTCCTCTCTGACTGTCCATCAGTCTGTGGGTGGAAAGCAGTGCTAAAATCTAATCTTGTGCCCATCGCACTCTGCAGACTTCTCCAAAATCTGGACGTAAACTGAGGTCCTCTATCTGAGACTATAGACACTAGAACGCCATGTAATCGCACTATCTCATCCAGATAGACCTGTGCCAACTTATCCACAGAATAGTTATTCCGAACTGGAAGAAAATGAGCAGATTTCGTGAGTCTGTCCACAATCACCCATATAGAGTCTATCCTGTTGGACGTAGCTGGTAAACCCACTACAAAATTCATAGCTATGTTCTCCCATTTCCACTCTGGAATCGGTAATGAGTTAAGCATTCCAGCTGGTTTCTGATGCTCTAATTTCACCCTCTGGCAAACCTCACAGGCTGTCACAAACTGCGCCACTTCTTTCTTCATGGCTGGCCACCAATAGACCCTTTTCAGATCCTGATACATCTTGGTGGCTCCTGGGTGAACACTATACCTCGCATTATGAGCTTCCCTCATAATGTCTTCCTTCACACTGCTACTATCTGGTACACAAAGTCGACTCCCATAACGAAGGATCCCTTTGTTGTCAAAACGGAACTCTGCACTGTTGCCTGACTGAACAGTCCTGGCAATTTTCATCAACTCAGGGTCCTCATGCTGTCTTTGAGCTATCTGTTCCAGAAACACAGGTGTCATTCTCATCTGTGCTATCAATGCACCTGTACCAGACAACTCTAACTGTAACCCTTCTTCTAAGAGCTTGTAAAGCTCCATCACAACTGATCTCCGCTCTGCTGCTATATGGGATAAACTGCCGAGTGACTTCCGGCTTAGGGCATCTGCCACAACATTCGCCTTACCCGGATGATACTGGATCTTACAATCATAATCACTGAGCAATTCTACCCATCTTCTCTGCCTCAAATTCAGCTCTCTCTGACTCAAGATGTACTGTAAACTTTTGTGATCAGTGAAGATCTCGCATTTAACTCCGTAGAGGTAATGCCGCCACATCTTAAGTGCAAAGATAACTGCTGCCATCTCTAGGTCATGGGTGGGGTAATTCAACTCGTGCTTCTTCAACTGTCTCGAAGCATAAGCTATCACCCTATCACTCTGCATCAAAACACAACCCAATCCCACTCGAGATGCATCACAGAACACTGTGAAATCCTCATTACTAACAGGCAGAGCTAACACTGGTGCTGTGGTCAATCTCCTCTTGAGCTCCTCAAAGCTCTCTTCACACTGGTCTGACCAGACAAACTTCTGGTTCTTCTGAGTCAGTTTGGTCATCGGAGCTGCTATCTTTGAGAAGTTCTGAACGAACCTCCTGTAGTAACCTGTCAGTCCCAGAAAGCTTTTAATCTCAGTCACTGTAGTGGGTCTGGGCCAGTTAGCTACAACCTCTATCTTCTTGGGGTCTACCTCAATACCCTCTGCTGATACCACATGTCCCAAGAAGGAAATGCTCCTCAACCAAAACTCACACTTTGAGAACTTGGCATATAAACCATGCTCTCTCAGTGTCTGCAGAACTATCCTCAGATGCTGGGCATGCTCCTCTGCATCTCTGGAATACACTAAAATATCATCGATAAAAACAATGACAAAGTGATCCAGAAACTCACTGAAAACTCTATTCATGAGATCCATGAATGCTACAGGGGCGTTAGTCAACCCGAACGGCATCACTAAGAACTCATAATGCCCATATCTAGTCCTGAAAGCTGTCTTAGGCACATCGGCCTCTCTGACTCTCAACTGATGATACCCGGATCTCAGATCTATTTTTGAGAAACAACCTGCTCCAGCTAGCTGGTCAAACAGATCATCAATCCTAGGTAGAGGATACCTATTCTTGGTAGTGACCTTGTTCAACTGTCTATAGTCGATACAAAGTCTAAGGGATCCATCCTTCTTTCTAACAAAGAGCACTGGAGCACCCCAAGGTGAGGTACTGAGGCGGTTGAAACCCTTATCTACCAAGTCCTGCAACTGCTCTTTTAACTCTCTTAACTCTGCTGGCGCCATCCTGTAGGGTGGAATAGAGATAGGTCTGGTACCTGGCAGCAATTCAATTTCAAACCCTATCTCCCTATCAGGTGGGAGTCCTGGTAAATCGTCTGGGAACACATCGAGAAACTCTCGGACTATTGGTACTGCGGCTGGTTCCCTCACCTGACTGTCTAGCTCTCTCACATGAGCTAGAAACCCCTGACAACCCCTCCTAAGCAAACGACGAGCCTGAAGGCCTGAAATCATACCTCTGGGTGTACCTCTCCTGTCTCCTCTGAAGACACACTCAGACCCATCCTGGTCTCTGAGACTCACTATCTTCTCTCTACAGTCCAAGGTAGCACTATATGCAGATAGCCAATCCATCCCTAGAATGACATCAAAATCTGTCAAATCTAGAACCACAAGGTCAGCTGGAAGGCATCTACCCTCTATGAACACTGGACTGAAACGACAGACTAACACTGCCACTGATGGGTCACATTTAGGTCCACTGACCCAGAGAGGATACTCTAACTCAGAACTGATCAAACCCAATCTCTCTATGGCTCTTGAAGCAAAAAAGGAATGAGAAGCACCGGGGTCCATCAAAGCATACACATCCGAACACCCAATGATGAGATTACCTGACACCACTGTGTTCGACGTGTTAGCCTCCTCCTGTGTCACTGTGAAAAATCCGTGCTGGGGCTACCGGATTTCCACCTCGGGAACCTACTGCGGAAGTAGAGGCTGCCCCTCTCCCTCTACCTCTGCCACTACTCTGAGGCATGACTGGAGCTGCTGGCCGTACAACTGGCTGTACCACACTGTCTGAACTCATCTGCTGGGATGGTGTAAAAGTCACCTGAGGACAATCCCGAGCAATATGCCCTTCTTGTCCACATCTAAAACAAGCTGTAGATCCCAACCGACAAACTCCTCCATGTGGTTTTCCGCATCTTCTGCATACTGGAGCTGTGCCAGAGCTTGAGCCACTACCTATTCCCAGACCTGACTTGACTTTACTCCAGAACTTACTCTTTGTTCCTTTTGCTCTATCCCATCTCTTGCTGCCTGCGGCTGCTGAACCAGGGGCCTTAGAACCCGAAGCCTGTGCCTTTGACTGTTTCTGAATATTGGCACTAGCTTCCATTTTTCTGGCTGCGTCTACTATAGTGTGGAAACTCTCCTTTTTTGCTGGAAGAATCAAGGAAGAATACCTGGAATGCAATCTCATAGTATATCTCCTTGCCTTCTTCTGATCAGTATCATAGGCTTGACCCACGTACTGAAACAAATCCAGGAACTTATCTGTGAATTCATCAACACTCATTTCATCTGTCTGTCGCAACTGTTCAAACTCTATGACTTTCATCTCCCGAGAACTGTCAGGAAAAGCCCACCCTGCAAATTCATTGGCGAACTCTCCCCATGACATACTGTTCACCCTGGGCTCCATATAGTTCTTGAACCATTCTCTGGCCTTCTTGCATTTTAATGTGAAACCTGCCATCTTAATGGCCCGACTATCATCAGCTCCCAATTCACTAGTGATCATCCTAACTGATCTGAGGTATTCAAATGGATCATCTCCCGTGTTATATTTAGGAGCATCCAATTTCAAGTACTCCGTCATTTGCACTTTACCTCCAGATGAGCTAGGTTGATGTCTGTCAACAACAGGGGCTACTGGTTCTGGTGGTGGTACTGGGTCATTTGGCTCTGGGTGTGCTGCACTTAGATGAGTAGGGGAAGGTGGATACATAGGATATAGTGGGTAATAAGGAGGATAAGGCATATATGGCATATAAGTAGGATATGGGACAAAACTAGAGTACTCCGACATACCTCCCATCGGATACTCTGGATAGCCAAAACCTGAGGTCTGAGCGCCTCCCTGCGACTCTCCCATACCTTCCTCAAATCTGCCTATACCTATGCTGTCATCTCTAGACTGGTCAATCTCCATAGCTTCCCTCCTTTCCTCTGATCTTTCTCCCCTAGCTGTACATCTTCTGCTCTCGTCTACAGACCTTCTAGGGTCTATTAACGTACCTTCCCTGCTAGATCTCTGAGACCTTGCCCTCGGCAATGCAGGAGGACGAGCAACTGGTCTCTCACTCTCTGGTGGGACTCCAGTCAATCGAGCTGATCGACGAGTTCCTCGCATCTTGATTCTCTGGACAACAACACATAACATAGCACTTTAGCACATAAACGTCACATATCAATAAGGCACATGCATAACTCATGGCATTCAATAGATAGGACTAAACACCCTATCCTAGTGGACATGATTTCCTATTGTGCTTGACCACTTTTAACCTCTATGAGCCCGACATTGTCTCTAGCTAGGTCCGATCATGTGAACCTAGGGCTCTGATACCAATCTGTAACGACCCCAAAATGGACCGTCACCGGCGCTAGGATTCAGGTCCGCTTAAGGCCGCCAGAACCCGTAGCAAGCCTGCTATACGCTCTGTGTCCCTGTAAATCTCATACATGATCATACATTTTCTGTGAAAATAAAAACTCTTTTCTGAACCAAGGCTTAACCTGTGCATGCACTATCTCTGTACTCTGTACTCTGTACTCTGACTAGAGCTTGCTCTAGATAGGTTAACTCATACCTGTTAAGCCTGGTATTTCACATACTCTGTAAATCATATACATATACAGATCATGTACATAACAACAGATTTACAACACAAACAGCTAAGTCAAGCACATCTGTCACTGAACACATAACTATTACATCTTTTTAACATTATATGTCCACTCTATACTCTTACATTTCTCTTTACTCTTTCTATGCTCTGCTGACTTGCCCTGTACGCTGTACACTGAACCTGCAAAACTGGGATGAAGGGAGTGGGATGAGCTCTATAGCCCAGTGAGTAGAACAGTAAAACAATTCATTAAACTATGATCTCATGGAATGCGTCATAACACAGTCAAACCACATCAAGAGTAAACCTGTCACCACATAGTCTCAGTAACTCTGTGCCAGGGCGTAGAATCGAGCACCTGGTCTTCCTGTCATATATGTATATGTGTATATAACACCTCTGTACTTACCATTGCCAGGGCGTAGTCAAAGGCTCCTGGTCTTTACTATAACTGTCAGGGCGTAGTCAAAGGCTCCTGGTCTTTACTATACCTGCCAGGGCGTAGTCAAAGGCTCCTGGACTTCCTTTCTGAGACTATTGGATCATTCAGCATTTACCCACATCAACAACTCACTATGCAATGCAACATATTCATGGATACTAATGCACTCAACCTATGGCATAATCATGATGCATGAGATATGCTAAAACATTCCATTGTGCAAGTTAAATAAAAGACTTAAGTTTAGTTCCACTCACCTCTGGCTAACTGGACTGACTCTGCAGGCTCTGAACACTCTGGAGCAGAACTCACTGCTGCTCTCTCTGGTTCCTCTGGTCTGTACCTATACAGATAGACTCAAATGAGGGACCAAACTAGCTTATGAACAACTCTATTAAACTCCCCAAGAATTCCCTTAAACTCACTCAAACATCCATGCAAAGCATGCAAAGGAAAGCTGGACAGGACACTTTCGGCGGCAGGTTCGGCGGCCGAAAGTCCTCTCCAGAGACGAAACTCAAGCACCTTCGGCAGCCAAATCTCTACTTTCGGCAGCCGAACCCTTTCGGGGGCAAGTTTCGGAGGCCAAAAGGCACTCCAGAGACGAAAGTCTCTAACCTTCGGCAGCACCTTCGGCGGCCGAACTTCCCTCCAGAGCCGAAAGTCCAAAATCTCGGGGGCAAGCTTGGGCAGCCGAAGCCACCTCCTCTCATCTCCTCAGGGGTTCGGCGGCCGAATGTACCTTCGGCTGCCGAACCTGAGTTCATCAGCAGGGCAGAAACTTGCGCTGCCTCTCGCCAAATGCACTAAACTCCTCTCCAACTTCACACCACACGTCCTCCACTTGCATAGACTCATGTGTATGCTCAAAGGGGTCAAACACTACCTAAAAAACCCCAAACACACAACACAAACAACACAAAAACAAGCTTTATGCACAAACTCATCAAAACCTCTCTTTTTACCCTATTCATGCAACTCTCTCCATAAACCCCATAAAACCTTCAGAAAACATAAAAACAACCTCAGGATCTTCACTTACCTCTTGAAATCAAGAAGATGAACGATCCTAACGTGGAGTTTTGGAGCAACTTGCCTTCAAACTCTCCACACTTCAAACCTTTGAGTGTTTAGCTTAAAACCTTCAAATAATCATGAAAACTAATCAAATCTTTGCATGATTTAATGAAAACATGAAGAAAGACTCACAAAGGACAGAGTTTCACCTCAGCAAGTGAAAGAAACGATGCTCTTACCGCTTCAACCGACTGAGGGCCATTTATAGGTGGCTGGCCAGACCACCTTCGGCGGCCACACGTGAAACCGAAAGCCATGCATGTTCGGCGGCCGAACCTCAACTTCGGCGGCCGAACCTGACTTTTCTGCCTTGGTTCATTTCACTCAAAAACTCATTTCCTTATGCATAAAACTTGATGAACATATCAAAACATTATAGACAAACATAAATCTAACCCTTCTAGAGACTTCTGACATCCCGGACTCCACCGGAAAGTAGAATTCCGATGCCGGACTCTAGCCGGGTATTACAGTAGGATCTAAAAACAAGCTTCAGAACAGAGGAAAACAAAACTGTGTTTGCTGATTTCCTTGGGGAGAAGACTGGAAGCAAAGGATGGAGTCTAGAGAGATTTTTCTTGATGGAACAAGAACACATCTTTTATTCAACATGATACATCTCTTAAATAGACAGATTAGTTTGACTAATTCAAATAAAAAAACTACACTAAGATTGATCCTAACTTCATGCCATGTCCCTGCATTTTCGGTTGTTGTTGTAACAAAATTTGGGTTGCAGAGAATTTGGGTTGAAGTGGATACGTTCTTGGGCTGATCTTCAGGCGTGATCTCAGCCTCTGTTTGACAAGATTACATGCAACAAGCCACAAGCATGGATTTTGACCATTCTAAAATCATGGTAGAGGAATTTGATTTTGATGATTCTGAGGTTATAATCACCATGTCTGGTTTGGTTTCTATCATTTTTTTTTCAAATGCGCTAGAAAATGAGTTAGCAAGAAAATGGAAGAATGCAGGAAAGGTTCAATCTTCTTGACCTAGATAATAACTATTTTCTTGTTAACTTTTATAGCTATACAAGTTTTTGCAAGACCATTTTGAAGGTTCCTAGATCATTACCGGAAGCTATTTGCTGGTTTAACTATGAAAACTTTCTTTTAACATAAAGTCCACCTTCATGGACATGAAAGTGGTGTGAGTTCAACTTTTAGGTCTTCCACTATATATGTATCATAAGAAAATGCTGAGAAAGGTCACATCCCCACTGGGAAAAGTGGTTAAGATTGATGAGAACACCGACAACATTTTACGCAAAAAATTTGCCAGAGTTACTGTCTTGATCAACCTCAACAAACTGTTAATATTGAAATTCGATATAAAAGGGCAAGTTCAACTTGTTGAATTTGAAAGCATCCCGCAAATATGTTATGACTGTGGAAGAGTTGGTCATATGTCCATGACAGGTTCTTTTAAACCTGTTAGCTCTTCTGCTGAGCCCAATATAACCAGACTGATAGTTCCAGAGAAAACACTGCCGCTAGCAGTGAACTACAATGAATGGATGGTTGCTACCCGTCGTGGCCGAAGAAGCCAAAATAGGAAACTAGACACTACCGGGAATTAAGCCTTAAATGGATCAAGATTTGAGATCTTAAGGAATAATTTTGTCACGGAAAGCTTGGATACGGCGCAACAACCAGTATTACCTAAAATAAGTATTAATTTGAATGTGCCCACAACTAACAATGCTAAGAGTAAGGGAAAAGGAAAGAGCATGGCAAAAGTTTCACAAACTAAGGAAACTATCCTTGTTTCTTCTGAGGCTATTATGGAAATAGGTGTAAAATCTTGTAACGAGACTCACGAACCCAAACGAGATCCCAACACATCCAAAAGAAGCCCTATGGCCATGTAGGAATTACCCTACATTGCAAGCAATATGGCCACCTCCCTGGACCTGACAAACCACCCAGTTTTGCATCTGACACCCAAGGTTTCTCATAACGGTGCTTAGACTAGCAACGTGGATGTCAGTAATGGGTCAAAACCTGTCGTTGAAACTCATAATAGACTGTTGGATTGCGGATGCTTGCATGACATCTCCCAAAGCTTCATTCATACACTTGGACACGAACGATGCAATCAGTTCCTTTATATCATAGGAATTAACTAGAGTTACTTCCGGCCATGATGTAGACATGAATGAAGAGCAATATCATAGTGATGATGATGATGACAAATCTAGCTATGGCAACAAGTTTGAGGAGGAGCCATTCGAGGATCCTTACCTTCGTGAATGAGGTATGGCTCAGTCTGATTCTCTTTTCTTTTTATTATTATCATGTCTATTTTTGTCCAGAATTGCCAAGGGGTAGGTAGTTCTGCCTTCTTGAACTCCTTCAGGTTTATGATGAATGAACACAAGCTAGATGTGGTGGTCCTCTTAGAAACTCGAATTAGTGGAAAGAAAGGAGATGAGTTTATTCGAAAAACTAAATTTCTTTATTCTCATTGCATAAAAGCTAAAGGATTTGCTGGAGGAATATGGCTAATGTGAAATGATTTTTGGGACATCCATGTTCTAGAAAAATAATCATCAATTTGCTCATGTTCGGGTTCTGAAGGAAGGTAAATCTTTGATGTTGTTTACTGCTATTTACGGCAGCCTTGCAACACATCACATGAAACATCTCTGGAGCTGTTTGAACGATCTTTATGCTTAGAACAATGAAGCTTGGCTTTTAGCTAGAGATTTTAATGCCCTTCTCAAAGCTGAGGAACATAAGGGAGGTGTAAAACACAGGTCTGGGATGTCTCGGGACTTTGTTTCTTGGTACTCCCACTCACATCTCATTGATATGGGGTTTCATGGTCCTAAATTTACGTGGCAGAGAAGAAACTTGCTTGAACGCCTAGACAGAGCTCTTAATAACCAGGTTTGGAGAATTATTTTTTTCAGAAGCAAGTATTTTTCATTTGACTCGTCTTCATTCTGATCACAGACCTCTGCTTGTTAAGGTCCAAAGCTTTACTCCAGGACCTTCTATTCTCTAATCTTTTAAGTTTCAGGCTTCCTGGCTCTCACAAAATGAATTTGGTAATTTCATGCAGCGAGTTTAGGACCAGACAAATAATAGTTTCATGGGATCTCTTTCAAGTTTATTGAACAGGTTAAGGGTATGGAACAGAGAGGTGTTTGGGAATATTTTTCAACAAAAAAAAAGATTGCTCGCTCGAATAAATGGTATTCAGAAATATCTTGATAAAAGGTCATCTATATACTTGTCGGAGCTTGAGATTGAGCTAAGAAAGGAACTTGATTCCATTTTTTATCGTGAAGAGCTCCTCTGGTATCAAAAGTCCAGAGTCGAATGGGTTAAGTGGGGTGATAGGAACACTGCCTATTTTCACTCTAAAACTATCATGAGAAGGAAAAGAAACCTGATAGCGGTTGTTGAAGCCGTCAAAAATAAACCTATTATCAACCAACAAAATAATTTGTAGATAGTGGCAATAGGGTCGAACCACAGGGAATTGACACTACAGATTTTCCTAATAATGACTAAGGTAAAGAAATAAAGTAAAATGAGGGGGGTTTGTTTTGATGAGTTAAAACTAAAAAGCAAGAGAGAGAGAGCAATAACTTAAATAAATGAGAATTTCAATGGGAAAAAGATTCTAGTTGAAGTATGAGTCTATTTCAGTTTGTTCAGAATTGATCATTGATTATCTAAGACTCCTATTTTATTTCAATAAATTAGTTTTGGTTGTGGAAGACGCTTCTCATAACCAAATTCCTCCTTAGTTCTAGTTTGATTAGGAAACGTTCGCTAATCAAACACTAATCAACAAGTTGCCAAGGAACGTCCTTGGGGCATTTAGCATCGAACAACTGTTGACTGCATTAAGACTTAGAGAAACCCAATTCTATCCTTGCCAACCGCGTGGTCAAGTCTAGATTATGCCACTGATTATATTTGTGTTTAAATAATCTAAGCAATTACGGACCTAAATCATTCAAACAATTTATTACTCAAGCAATTTAAAAGCAATGGGCCCTTATTGATTCTAAAAGCAAAGTAATAATTATAGAAAAGATCAAGTTGCATAAATATTGAAAGCAAATAAAAGTTTAATAATGGAGATTTAAATCTCCCAATTCATCACAAATCTAAAAATCCCCAACTTCAACTAGAAAAGAAAAGTGTTTAGCCACTCATGGTGGACAAAATCACAAAAGAAAAGAAGAAAGAGAAGAAGAATGGAGAGGCTGCTGTGTGACTGCCGAGATTCTGCAGAATTGCCGATGCTGAGATGATGTCCCTGCTGGTTTGATTGCTGTCCATTTTATAGGTGGAGAGTCCAAGTTCAATTAGGGTTTTGAAATCCTAATTTGACTTAGTCTTTGTAGTTTTTGATTCTCCTTTTGTTTTGGAATTTTGTTGTGAATGGAATTTCTTGGGTGAAAAACTCTTGTGGCTCTTGGGACTGATCTTGGAGTGTTTGAAATGGATTTGGACTTCTTTGCTTTTGAATTTCAGTTTTCTATACTTTTCCCGCTTCTGCTGTCAACTTCTGCGTCAATGTGATTTGGGCGGGTGATTTGGGCAGATCACTTGCCTAAATCGCTTCTGTGTGTTGCCTTCAGATTTCTGCCTTAACTTTCTGCTTCTGATTTCTGCGGGTGATTTGGGCAAATCACTTTGACCCAATCACTTTTCCAGCTTTTTCTGCACTTTTTCTTCAACTTTCTATTTTCTTCCTTTTCTACAAAAACACAACAAAAACATAAATTAAGCTAGAAAAATGTGAAATTAAGCAGTAATAAATATAATAAAAATGTGGCTAAATTTTGCTTGATCAAATACCCCCACACCTAGCCTTTTGCTTGTCCTCAAGCAATAAATAACTTATTCAATCAAGCTCCTTTTTCTTTTGAGTCTAAGCACCACTTAATCAGCCCCCCCTAGACTCCTAAATTGAAGTATCACAGTATGGAGTACATGCACTAAGGTTGTTCTCTCTTTTCCTTGTTTCCCTTCACCTACCATGATCAAGAGAAAGGTTTTTGGTTCCATCATGCTTATTCTTTTGTTTTAAGTTTGATGCAACCCTCTAAGAGTAACTTGCCCTTCTTTTTAGACACTTTTTATTCAGCAGCATTTTTTCTTTATTCTTGCCTGAAAAAGTCACTAACCTTAATTTTTACGCGAAGGTGCATATTGGTGATACCCACCCCCGGTTACTCAGTTAGTCACTTGTGGCTATTAGCTCTGTTCATAGCTTATTTGACCATTGGAACAGGTTTATGATTTGTGCTTTGTGCTGGTTTTTCTTTTTCTTTTCTTTTCATAATAGTTTGGGCAAATCAGCTCATAGGGGGTTACACTAACTTTTTATTTGCATGCATTTATATTTTTATTTTCTTTGACCACAACAAATTTAAGGATTCAATTTAAGAAAAGAACTTTCCAAAGTGAAGGTAGCATACTGTGATTGATTCAATTTAGGTTTAAAGGGGTGGAAAATCAATGGGGTCATGAGATAAGAAGCTCTTTTAACCTTGTTATTTATGCTGAGTAAAGAAATAGCTAAGACAAAATTCTGTGTGTGTGAAAAATTTGTGCAAAAGAAAAAATGTGTGCAAGGGAAAATGCAAAAAGAAACAAAAAGAAAGCAAAAGATAATGTAATCAATGCAGAAATAGCCTAACAGTACCCCCACACCTATTGCAAACATTGTCCTCAATGTGTATACATATATATATATAAATTAAGAAGGAAAGGGAAAGGGACTTCCTAGCCTGTGGGTGATTTGGGCAGGTGATTTGGGCAAATCACCCGGCCAAATCACTGCCTATCCTGGTCTTCAGGCAAAAAGTGGTCCACCAGCAGTTGCAACAAGTGCTCCATATGATGCATCCTATCCTCAATTCTGCTGAGACGAGCCTCTATTGTCTGGTTGGGGGCTACGTCTTCAGGGGCCTAATCTGCTTCCTGCTGGGGTGCCACTGGAGGTGGTTCATCTGCTGGGGGTGCCTGTTCTGCTTCCCCTACTGTCCCATCTGCTGGGGCAAGCTGCTGATATGCTGGGGTAAGGATGGCCTTCTTCTTTCTGAATACACGCTCATGGTGTGGTGTTAGAGGTCCTGCAGGTGAGAGAGAAAAAATATTCCCCACTTTGCAAAGCAACCCCATGTCATCTAAAGATCGAAGGTCCAAGGGGGTTGGTTTGCTGATGGGGGTGAGGTCAGTGTGGTCTGGGTGTAGTAATTTCAGGTTCACTGCGATGGCAGTGATCAAATGGCCCAGAATCAAGGGGCAGTGGTACTGGATAATGCTGGATAATTGGGTTGCAACCCAGTAACCAAAGTGTATTTCCTGGTGTTGGTGCATGCACCACAGTATGTACAGCTCTGTTCTGGTCAGGATGTTGGGTGCATCCTTCCTCCCAGAAAATGTGTAGGCCATAAACCTATGAATGTATTTTAAGCTGGGATTTTTGAGGTATAGGTCCTTAGACCTGGTGGGCGAGTAAGAATCAAGGGGATTATCACATAATTCCAAATAGGCATTGCTGGGATTGAATTCTGCAGAAAAATCCCAGGAGGAGTCAGGGCATTCACAGCCCATGGCAGTGCCAAACTCCTGTAGGGACAAGCAAAATCGCTGTCCCAATAGTCTAAACCCGATGATATCTGGTGTGTGCAGGTTATGCATGGCTGGTCTATGAAAGTAGAAAGTGGTGAAGAACTCATGTGTGAGCTTAGTGAAGGATGGGAAGTGAAGGAAGAAGAATTTGTCCCAACCAATAGCAGAGATTAGGGAACGTACCTGGTCTTGGAGTCTCAGTGCTTCAAGAGTACCATGGTGTAGGTACTTACCTGGGTGGTAAGGTAGGGAAGAGACTCTGTCTAGTCTTGCTCGTTCAGACGCCTTGTTGAACGTCAGGGTCTGAGTGATGTGATCAGGGTGGGTTGATTTGGGCAAATCGCTAGGCAATTTGCCTTCTTCGTGGTCTGCGGGAGGCGTGTCCATGGGTGTCTCTGGTTGTCGCTCTGGGCACGGCGGTGGTGGTGGTGAAGGTGTTCTCGGCCGTTTCTGCCCACGGCCAGTGGAAGTGGCTTCTGGAGGCGTTTCGCCTTCAGGGGTTCCCATTGCGTCTGTTGGAGAGGAAGGTGACGCTTCAATCATCGTCCCCTTGTTTCGCCGGCGATAGGTTTGGACATCCGGTGAGTCGGATTGCCTAGTCTCTGTTCCTTCGGTTGCTTCTATGTCGGCGTCGTTGGGAATGGATGGAGGGTTTTCCATTGCTTCTTCATCACTGTCGGTAGGAATGCGTATTGGTCTAGGCATCCCTCGCCTCCTCCACATCCTAGGGCCGCCGATAGCCATCATCTTGGTTCTGGCCATGGTGCTTTGCTGTCATCGGCGATGGAGTTTCTTGGAGAAGAAGAAGAAGATGAAACAGAAAGAGATAGTGTGAGGGAAAAGAAAATATTAAAAAATTATTTAAAGTGATTTGGGGTAGTTGAACTGCCTTGATCATTAAATGCTGAGTCTCTGGCTTCTTGACAGGGTGATTTGGTCAGTGATTTGGTCAAATCACTTGGCCAAATCACTTTCTTCATTGCAGTTACTTGGTTGGTACTGTTCACGCTCTTTGCTGTTGATGGGCTAAGCTGTCGATTTGGCCTGGTGATTTGGGCAAATCACTTCTTCGGTGTAATTGCCTGGTTGACCTTGTTCTTTCTAAGATAAACCCTGTCGATTTGGCTTGTTGATTTGGGCAGATCACTTGCCCCAATTACTTGTGACTATGGTGCATGCAGGCGATTTGCCCCAGTGATTTGGGCAGATCGCTTCAGCTGGGTTGCCTCCTAGTAGCGTCCTGTTTTCTGTCTTGGGCTGGACTGCCTTGAGTTGATTAGCAGGCTTGGGGAAGGGGATCCAAGGGAACCTCCTCCACAAGGAGAATAGTAAATCCTTCATAAAATTGCTTCAAACGGTGTCCATTAACCTTGAAGATTTTGCTGGTTTGTGGACTGCGAATGTCCACAGCCCCATATGGATAGACATGCTCAACAAAAAATGGCCCAATCCACCTAGACCGAAGCTTCCCAGGGAATAATTTGAACCTTGAATCAAAAAGCAAAACCTTATCACCAACCTGGAAGTGTTTTCTGGAGATATTTTATCATGGAAGGCTTTGGTTTTTGCTTTGTAATCCCATGAAGCTTCATATGCATCACGTCGGATCTCCTCTAGCTCTTGAAGTTGTAATTTTCTATTAGTCCCTGCTTCTTTTTCATCAAGATTACACTTTTTGACAGCCCAATAGGCTTTGTGTTCAAGTTCTACGGGTAGATGGCAAACTTTCCCATAAATCAGCCTATATGGAGACATCCCAATTGGAGTTTTATATGTTGTTCTATATGCCCATAAGGCATCATTGAGGTGCACACTCTAGTCCTTTCGATTTGGGCAGACTGTTTTCTCTAAAATTGACTTGATCTCCCTATTTGACACTTCGGCCAGCCCATTTGTTTGAGGATGATAGGCAGTAGAGGTTCTATGTATGACGTGGTGTTTCTTGAGGAGAGTTTCTACTACCTTGTTGCAAAAATGGGTGCCATGGTCACTGATAATGGCTTTGGGTAGATCGAATCTTGAGAATATGTGGGACTTCACGAAGTCACAAATTGTTTTTGCATCATCAGCCTTTGTTGCCTTTGCCTCAATCCACTTGGACACATAGTCCACTGCCAGCAGTATGTAGGTGCTGCCAAAGGAAGGTGGGAAGGGTCCCATGAAGTCAATGCCCCAAATATCAAATATTTCACACACCATGATGGGTGCTTGTGGCATTTCACTTCGGGTGCCAAGGTTTCCCGTTTGTTGGCATCTTGCACATGACCTACAAAATAAATAAGAATCTCTAAATATATTAGGCCAAAATAATCCACATTCAAGTATCTTCAAGGCTGTCTTGCGTGGTCCAAAATGTCCTTCACAACCATATGAGTGGCAGAAGGCTAGGACAGAATGTATTTCTTGATCCGGGATGCATCTTCGGATCACTTGGTCTGCACAATGCTTCCATAAGTAAGGCTCATCCCACACATAATATCTTTCATCTTTCTTGATCTTATTTCTCATGTGTTGGGGCAAATCAGAAGGTAAATCACCTGTGGCAAGGTAATTTACTATATCAGCATACCATGGTTCCTCTTTTTGGACAGCAAACAGGTGCTCATCAGGGAAATCTTCATTGATGGGGCAAGTCTCCATCTCGGTCAGTATCCTGCTGAGATGATCAGCTACAAGGTTCTCTTTTCCCTTCTTGTCATAAATCTCTAAGTCAAACTCTTGCAAGAGCAATATCCATCGCACCAGCCTTGGTTTGGACTCCTTTTTCTTGATTAAATATCTTAATGCAGCATGGTCTGAATAAATAATCCCCTTTGTCCCAAGTAGATAGGACCTAAATGTAATACCCTGCTAGACTCCAGTATCGGAATTCCTACCGTCCGGTGAAATCTCGGATGTCGAAAACCTCTAGAAGGGTGAAACCATGTTTTCATAAAATGTTTTAATGTATTTTAAGGTTTTAATCAAGTGAGAAAAGAGTTTTTGCATGAAAGCAACCCTGAGGGAAAACTCAGGTTCGGCCGCCGAACCTCAAGTTCGGCCGCCGAATGTGCATGCACTTCGGGTGTGCTTTAGGCCCCCGAAAGCATAAGTGAGGGAAGTCCAGGTTCGGCCGCCGAACCTTATGTTCGGCTGCCGAACATGGCATGCATGCGGAGGCACGTTAGGCCCCCGAAAGTGGCCTGACCAGCCACCTATAAAAGGGTCTCCTTGTCCGAATGGGCGAGCTTTTCTCCCCATTTTCGGCCAAGGTGAGTTCTCCGCCATCCCTCGTCGATTTTGAGTTTCTTCCTACAAATCTTTCATGATTTTCATGAGTTTTCACTTTGTTTTGAAGATTTGTGAGCATTTGAGCAAGTTTTGAGGCTTGGAAGACTCAGAAGCTCTTTTCCTTGGTTCTCCAAGTTTAGGTCGTCTCTCTCTCGATCTTCAAGAGGTAAGAGCTGATCTTGAGCTTATAGTATGTTTTAAACAAGTTTTATGAAGATCTATGGGGTAGAAATGCATGTTAGGTTTTTGTTATGTTTATGGGTTTATGTATGTTTATGAGCAATGTGGGTTGTTTGATGTGTTGTAGTTGGGGTTCTTGATGGTTTAAAGCCCCTAGGAGCTTGTATGCTTAAGTATGCATGTTGTAGAATAGGAAAAATGCATGTTTGGAAGTTTGGGAGGCATGGGAGCATGTTTGAGCCGAGTTTCTGCCCTTTTGGCAGAAACCAGGTTCGGCAGCCGAAGGACTTTCGGCCGCCGAACCTGCCTATGAGGCAAGCCTTTCGGCTGCCGAAGCCTGCCCCCGAAAATGGACTTTCGGCTCTGGAGGGACTTTCGGCCGCCGAACCTTCCGCTGAAAGTGCCCTGTTCAGCCTTCCTTTGCATGTTTTCTATGGATGTTTTGAGGTGTTTTAGGGGGTTTTTGGGGGATGTTTTTAGAATCATGTTCTAGTATGTTTGGTCCCTCATTTGAGTCCACCTGTGTAGGTTCGAACCCGAGGAACCGAGGACCCCAGCTGTGAGTCAGCTGCTCCAAGATATTTTCAGAGCTAGCCAGAGGTGAGTAGAATAAACCTTTATGTTTTAAAGCAAATAAATTATAACGTTTGAGCATGTTCATGCATCATGAATGCCATGTGATATCCTAGTTTGTTTGCATTAGAATTCACGAATATGCTGCATTGCATAATTCTATGATGGATGTGGATGGATGTTGGATGATCCTTAGTCCTCGATATGATGCGATGTGATACGATACGGTATGGTATAGTATGGAAGTCCGGTTGACCCATTCTACGTCCCGGCACTATATAAGAGAAAGACCGGTTGACGCATTCTACGTCCCGGCATCTTGGAATGTTATGTTATGTTATGTTATGTTTAAGAGAAAGACCGGTTGACCCATTCTACGTCCCGACACTTTGGAATGTAGAGGACTATAGGTGACAACACCATCCTTGATGTGATTTGTTTGTGATATGTTGCATTCCATGAAAGCATGAAATTTTAATATATGATTTTAAATGTATTACTATTCTGCTCACTGGGCTCTAGTAGCTCACCCCTTTCCCTAATTCCCCAGGTATGCAGGTACAGGATAGACCAGGAGGTCAACTAGAGTAAAGTCTTGTTTATGTAATAGTTAGTGGTGGACATGACGGATATTGAAATGTATTGTACTGAATGGTTATGTAATGTAATGATGTCATTGAGGATTAGAATGTGCTTGACCCTAGTTTGTATGGTTATCCCTTTTGATACATGATCTCTCCAAAGTAATGATTTATGAATGTTTTATGTAAACCAAACTTAATGAATGAATGTTGCCCCATTGGAGCATTGATGAGGACTCCAAGGTGGGGTTGATGATTATAGTTATGATTTATGCATGCACAGGTTGAGTTTGGTAATTGACCGAGAAAAGTCCAAAATTTTTTATGTATTTGTTGATCATGTATGGGATTAAACAGGTTTTTCAGGTTGTATGTCAGGCTTGCTACGGGTCCCGGCGGCCTTAAGCCGATCTGGATCCTAGCGCCGGTAGAGGTCCGATTTTCGGGTCGTTACACTAAATTTCTCCAATGCAAACACAACAGCCAGCAACTCTTTTTCGGTGGTAGAATAATTTCATTGTGCAGCATCTAGGGTGCATGAGGCATAGTGAATGACATGAGGAGAGTTACCTTTACGCTGTCCCAACACTGCACCTACAGCAAAGTTGCTGGCGTCACACATAATCTCAAAAGAAAGAGTCCAATCAGGTGGTTGGATGACTGGGGCAGTGACCAGTAGTGATTTGACCAAATCAAAAGCTGTCCTGCAGTTTTCATCAAAGCTAAATGGTATGTCCTGTTGTAATAACCTGCACAAAGGCTGAGTTATTTTTGAAAAATCTTTAATAAACCTCCTGTAAAAACCAGCATGGCCAAGGAAAGATCTAATCTCCCGAATGCTGGTTGGATAGGGCAGGCTTTTGATGGTGTCCACTTTAGCTTTATCCACTTCTATCCCCTTTGCTGAAACAATATGGCCCAAGATTAAGCCATGGCTTGCAATACCCGGCTAGACTCCAGTATCGGAATTCCTACCGTCCGGCGGAATCTCGGATGTCGGAAACCCCTAGAAGGGTAAAATCATGTTTTTACAAATATTTTTCATGTTTTTTTTTTAAAGATTATTTTGAGTTAAAGTGTTAAAGAAAAGAAAGAAAGGGAATGAAGGAAAAACCCAAGTTCGGTGGCCGAACCTTATGTTCGGCTGCCGAACATGGCATGCATGCGGAGGCACGTTAGGCCCCCGAAAGTGGCCTGGCCAGCCACCTATAAAGGGGTCCCCATGTCCGAACGGGTGAGCTTTTCTCCCCATTTTCGGCCAAGGTGAGTCTCCGCCGCCCTCATGCCGATCTTGAGTTCTTCCTTCAAATCTCTTCTGATTTTCATGAGTTTTTAACTTGGTTTTGAAGATTTTCAAGCAATGAACGAGTTTTGGGAACTTGGAGACCAAAGAGTGGATTTCTCCCCATCTCCAAGCTAGGATCATCTTTCCTCTCGATTTTCAAGAGATAAGCCTAGATCCTACCCTTCTTGTATGTTTTAAGTAAGTTTTAAGTTGTTTCATGGGGTAGAAATGCATGTATAGGTTTATGTTGAGTTTTTGGTTATGTTGAGTTTATGAGCAATGTGGGTTGTTTGATGTGTTGTAGTTGGGGTTTAGGATAGTTTGAAACCCCTAGGAGCTTATGTATGTGTGTATGCATGCTTTGGAAGTGTTTTGGTTGAGTTGTGAAGTTTGGGAGGCTTTTGTGCATGAAAAGGGCTGGGTTCTGCCACTTTGGGAGGACCCAGGTTCGGCAGCCGAAGGCTCTTTCGGCCGTCGAACCTGCCTGTGGTAGCATTTATCGGCTGCCGAACTCTGCCCCCGAAAGTGGACTTTCGGCTCTGGAAGGGAGTTTCGGCCGCCGAAGGTGCCGCCGAACATGCATGAGTTTTGTCTTTGGAGGGAACCTTCGGCCGCCGAAAGTGCCGCCGAAGGTGCATGACTTTCGGCTCTGGAAGGACTTTCGGCCGCCGAACCTGCCGCCGAAAGTGTCCTGTTCAGCCTTCCTTTGCATGATTTCCATGATTGTTTTAAGGTGTTTAGGGGGGTTTTTGGGGAGTATTTTAGAGTCATGTTCTTGGATGTTTGGTCCCTCATTTGAGTCCACCTGTGTAGGTTCGAACCCGAGGAACCGAGGACCCGAGGACCCCAGCAGTGAGTCAGCTGCTTCAGAGTCTACCAGAGGTGAGTGGAATAACTCTTTATGCTTTTAAGTAAATAAATCAGTTCTTAACATGATTCACGCATCATGAATGCCATGAGATATATTAGGGTGCTTGCATTAGAATTCACGAATATGTTGCATTGCATAATATGTTGTTGATGCGGATGAATGTTGGATGATCCTTTAGCCCGCACTATGTTATGATATGATATGTTACGGTATGGAAGACCAGTGAGGCCCATTCTACGCCCCTGGCACTATGTAAGAGAAAGACTAGTGAGGCCCATTCTACGCCCCTGGCAATATTGGAATGTGTAGTGGGCTATTGGTGACAAGTTCATCCTTGATGTGAATTGTCTGTGATGTGATGCATTTCATGATATCATATGTTTTAAATATAATGTTTTATTATTCTGCTCACTGGGCTCTAGTAGCTCACCCCACTCCCTTAATCCCCAGGTTTGCAGGTACGGGATAGACCAGGAGGTCAGCTAGAGTAAAGTTATGATCATATAATAGCTAGTGGTGGACATGATAAATGTTGAAATGTAATGAGTAGTGTTAAATAGTTATGTAATGTAATGGTGTTATTGAGGTTAGAATTGTGCTTGACCCTAGTATGTTGTTAATCCCCTTTGAGTACATGATTTTAATGATGTTTATGTAAACCAAACTTAAGTTATGATATGTTACCCCATTGGAGCAATTGATGAGGACTCTAGTGTGGGGTTGATGTTTATGATTATGAATAGTGCATGCATAGGTTGGTGATTGAATGAAAAGAAAAGTTCAAAATTTTTATGTATCTGTTGATCATGTATGGGATTAAATAGGTTTACAGGATGAATGTTTGGCTTGCTACGGGTCCCGGCGGCCTTAAGCCATCTGGATCCTAGCGCCGGTAGCGGTCCGGTTTCCGAGTCGTTACAGATTGATATCAGAGCCCTAGTTTCATATGGTCGGACCTAGAGTGTCGAGCTCATAGATGTTCTAGAAGGTCAAGCACAATAGGAAAATCATGTCCACTAGGATAGGATGTAGAGTCCTGTCTTGAATGATGATGTGAAATGCCATGATTATATGCATGTGCATTAATTGTATGCTATGTATGTGATGCGGGTTCATGTGTTTACACATGAACCATTTGATGCTAATGTTTTATGTGATGGGTGTTGTTTTTCAGTAAGCAAGATGAGAGGAACTCGTCGATCTGCACGATTGACTGGAGTACCACCCCAGGACGAGGGCACGGATGCCCGTCCACCAGCATTGCCTAGGGCGATGTCCTGCAGGTCAAGCAGGGAGAGAGCATCAAGGGACCCTAGAAGGTCTTTTGATGTGAGCAGAAGGGGAACAGTGCAAGGAGGAATGTCAGAGGATGTGGGGGATGATATGGATGTGGATCAGAGGAGGGATGGCAGTCTTGGAGTGAGTATGTCGAAGGAGGGTATGGGAGAGTTCCAAGGAGGCACTCAGGCCTCGGGATTTGTTCAGCCACCCCAGTACCCACCCTTTTCTCAGAATCCCGGGTATTCGATGGGAGGTACATCGGATTACCCCAGCTTTAGCCCTTACCACTCACACATGCCATACCCACCTTTCTACCCACCATACCCACAGTACCCTATGTACCCACCCCCATCTTTCTACCCAGGTACAGCAAACCCTACCCCAGGGGATGTTGCACCTCCTCCACCACCACCAGCACCTACTGTCCCAAAAACCCAAGTACCAAATCGTAGCTCATCTGGAGGGAGCAAGGTCAAGATGACCGACTACATGAAGCTGGGTGCTCCCCAGTTTGAAATAGGTGATGACCCGTTTGTGTACCTTGAGAGGGTCAAGATGATTACAGATGAGATAGGAGCTGATGACAGTAGAGCCATTCAGATGGCAAGATTCACACTAAAATGTAAGAAGGCCCGAGAGTGGTTTAAAAACTATGTGAACCCAAGGTTGGACAACCTATCATGGGAGGAGTTTGCAAATGAGTTTGCAAGATGGGCTTTCCCTGACAGTTCAAGGGAGTTGAAGATGATTGAATTTGAGCAATTGAGGCAGTCAGATGAGATGAGTGTGGATGAGTATACAGACAGATTCTTGAAGCTGTTGCCGTTTGCTGGGCAGAATCTGGACACAGATCAGAAGAAGTCAAGGAGGTATATCATGAAGCTCCATTCCAGGTATTCCTCCTTGATCCAGTCAGCAGAGAGGGAGAGTTTCCATGCCATAGTGGATATGGCTCGGAGAATGGAGGCTAGTGCAATAATCGAGGGGAAAGTTAAGCAGTCAGTGGCACAGCCTTCTGGTTCCAAGACCCCAGGTGGGGGAAGGTTAGACCCTTCTTCTTTGAGTTCAGGTAGTAAGAGGTGGAGCAGTACCACCAAGAAGTCAAAGAAGAACAAGTTTTGGAACAAGATCAAGTCAGGTCTGGGATTAGGAAGTGGCTCGAGCTCAGGTGCAGACAATGCAGTATGTATGAAGTGTGGAAAGCCGCACAAAGGAGTATGTCGGTTTGGGACGACAGCCTGCTTCAGATGTGGGCAGGAGGGACACATGGCACGGGAGTGTCCTAGAGCAGCTTTTGTGGCACAGTCTCAGCAGACAGCTTCTGGTAGTGTGGCTCAGCCAGCAGCTCCAGCCGCGACTCAGGCTAGTGGCAGAGGCAGAGGGAGAGGGGTAACCTCTTCTTCAGCGGGTTTCAGGGGTGAAGGTCCATCAACTCCAGCACGGATCTTCACCATGACACAGCAGGAGGCAAATGCATCAAACACAATGGTGTCAGGTAATCTCATCATTGGTTGTTCTGATGTTTATGCCTTAATGGACCCTGGTGCATCGCATTCTTTTATTGCTCCGAGGGCCGTTGAGAGGTTGGGGTTGATGGTCTCTGGGTTAGAGTGTCCCCTATAGGTCAGTGGACCCAAGTGTGACCCGTTAGTGGCAGAGTCAGTCTGCCAGTGTAGTCCAGTTTTTGTTGAGGGAAGATGCCTTTCTGCCGACCTTGTGGTTCTAGATTTGACATATTTTGACGTCATTCTAGGGATGGATTGGCTATCTACCCATGGTGCTACCTTGGATTGCAGAGACAAGGTAGTCAGGTTCAGATGTTAGGATGGGTCAGAGGTTGTCTTCAGTGGAGACAGGAGGGGTACACTTAGAGGTTTGATATCAGCCCTACAGGCTCGTAGGCTGCTCAGGAGGGGTTGTCAGGGTTTTCTAGCTCATGTGAGAGAGCTGGATAGTCATGTCAGAGAGCCCGCCTCAGTACCCGTGGTCAGTGAGTTTTTAGATGTTTTTCCAGACGAGCTGCCAGGTTTACCACCTTCTAGGGAGATAGAGTTCGAAATTGAGTTAATGCCTGGAACTAGACCGATCTCTATCCCTCCCTACAGGATGGCACCAGCAGAATTGAAGGAGCTTAAGGAGCAATTGCAAGAGTTGGTAGATAAGGGCTTCATCCGACCGAGTACCTCACCTTGGGGTGCTCCAGTGCTGTTTGTGAAAAAGAAAGATGGATCCCTTAGACTTTGTATCGACTACAGGCAGTTGAACAAGGTCACTACCAAGAATAAGTACCCATTGCCAAGGATCAACGATCTATTCGACCAGCTAGCAGGAGCAGGTTGTTTCTCCAAGATAGATCTGAGATCCGGGTACCATCAGCTGAGGATAAGAGAAGAGGATGTGCCGAAGACGGCGTTCAGAACCAGATATGGGCACTATGAGTTCCTTGTGATGCCGTTCGGGTTAACCAATGCCCCTGCAGCATTCATGGATCTCATGAACAGAGTTTTCAGTTAGTACCTGGATCACTTTGTTATTGTCTTCATAGATGATATCTTAGTGTATTCCAGGAATGCAGAGGAGCATGCCCATCATCTGAGGTTGGTTTTGCAAACCTTGAGGGAACATGGCTTGTATGCCAAGTTCTCCAAGTGTGAGTTCTGGCTGAGGAGCATTTCATTCTTGGGGCATGTAGTGTCAGAAAATGGAATCGAAGCCCCAAGAAGGTGGAAGCCGTAGCTAACTGGCCTAGACCCACTACAGTAACAGAGATCAAGAGCTTCTTGGGTTTGGCAGGTTACTACAGGAGGTTCGTTTAGGACTTCTCTAAGATTGCAGCTCCCATGACCAGATTGACTAAGAAGAACCAGAGGTTTGTGTGGACCGACCAGTGTGAAGAGAGCTTTGAGGAGCTCAAGAGGAGGTTGACTTCAGCACCAGTGTTAGCTCTGCCAGCTAGTAATGAGGACTTCTCAGTCTATTGCGATGCATCCCGTGTGGGATTAGGTTGTGTGTTAAAGCAAAATGGAAGGGTGATTACTTATGCTTCTAGGCAGCTGAAGAAGCATGAGTTAAATTACCCTACACATGACCTAGAGATGGCAGCTGTAATCTTTTCACTCAAGATGTGGAGGCACTACCTTTATGGGGTAAAATGTGAGATCTTCACAGATCATAAGAGCCTGCAGTACATCCTGAGTCAAAGAGAGTTGAATTTGAGGCAGAGAAGATGGGTAGAACTGTTCAGTGACTATGATTGCAAAATTTAGTACCATCCGGGTAAGGCGAATTTTGTGGCAGACGCCTTGAGCCGGAAATCACTTGGCAGTTTGTCCCATATTTCAGCAGAGAGAAGTCCAGTGGTGAAGGAGATTCATAAGCTCATTAATGAAGGTCTACAGTTAGAGTTGTCTGGTACAGGTGCTTTGATAGCCCAGATGAGAGTGACACCCGTGTTTCTGGAGCATGTGGCTCAGAAACAGCATGAGGACCCAGAGTTAGTAAAGATTGCCAGGACTGTTCAGTCAGGCAAGAACGAAGAGTTCAGATTTGACAGCAAGGGGATCCTCTGCTTTGGAAATAGATTGTGTGTACCAGATGACGTGGGTCTGAAGGGAGACATTATAAGAGAGGCTCATAATGCCAGATACAGTATTCACCCTAGAAACACCAAAATGTATCAAGATCTGAAGAGAGTGTATTAGTGGCCAGCTATGAAAAGAGAAGTGGCACAGTTTGTGTCAGCTTGCGAAATATGTCAGAGGGTGAAGCTGGAACATCAGAAGCCAGTTGGAATGCTTAACCCACTACCTATTCCAGAGTGGAAATGGGAGAATATAGCTATGGACTTCGTGGTGGGGCTACCGGCGGTCTCCAACAGATTGGACTCCATATGGGTGATTGTGGACAGATTGACCAAATCTGCTCACTTCATCCCTGTCAGGAGTGGCTATTCTGTGGACAAGTTGGCGCAGGTGTTTGTAGATGAGATTGTCAGGTTGCATGGGGTTCCTGTTTCAATAGTGTCTGATAGAGGGCCCCAGTTTACCTTCAGGTTTTGGCAGAGTCTGCAGGATGCTATGGGTACCAGGTTGGATTTTAGCACTGCTTTCCATCCACAAACTGACGGACAGTCAGAGAGGACCATCCAGACTATAGAGGATATGCTCAGAATGTGTGTGCTGGATTTTGGCGGTTCTTGGAGGCAGCATCTACCTTTGGTGGAGTTTGCCTACAATAACAGCCATCATGCTAGCATAGGGATGGCTCCATATGAAGCTTTGTATGGAAGGAAGTGCAGGTCCCCTATTTGTTGGGAAGAAGTTGGAGAAAAGGCCTTGGCAGGGCCTGAGCTAGTATAGATCACTGTAACGCCCCGGAAATCCGGTCCGCTACCGGCGCTAGGATCCAGATCGGCGTAAGGCCGCCGGGACCCGTAGCAAGCCTAACATATAACCTGTAAACCTGTATAATCCCATACATGATCAACAACATGCATAAAAATTAAAACTTCTCTTCATACATACTCTCATCAACTAACTCAACCTGTGCATACTCTGAACATATACATAACATAGTCCCTCTGTGGGATCTCATCAAGCCTTAAAGGCAAAACAACCTGTGTTGAGTTAGTTTACATAAACATCATAATATAAGATCATGTATATACAAAAGGGATTAACAATATACTATGGTCAAGCACAACTCTATCCTCAATAACCTCATTACATACATACTGTAATCTTTTACATATCATCATAATACAATTGTCATGTCCACAAACTAACTATTACATACATATGACTTTTTCTCTTCTCGCCTTCTCTATCTATCCCGTACCTGCAAACCTGGGGGTTAGGGGAGAGGGGTGAGCTAGATGCCCAGTGAGCAGAATAGTGAAAAACATTATATTTTATTTCATGCTTACATGAAATGCAACACATCACAAACATATCACATCAAAGGTAAACCTGTCACCAACTAGTCCCATCGTCATACCTGATGCCAGCGGCGTAGTCAGAGGCTCACTGGTCTTCCATTAAACATAGCATTACTTACACTGCCCCAAGGCCTTATCAGGCACTTGGTCTTGGTGTTCCATAGTGCCAAGGGCGTAGTCAAAGGCTCCCTGGTCTTCCATTTTCTAGTGCCAAGGGCGTAGTCAAAGGCTCCCTGGACTTCCATATCAAGGACTAGTGGATCATCCAGCATTTACCCACATCAACAACATAATATGCAATGCAACATATTCGTGAATTCTAATGCAACATCCTAAAAATATCTCATGGCAATCGTGATGCATGAACATGCTCAAAATTAATATTTCATTAATTTAAATTCTTAAGAGTTTATTCTACTCACCTCTGGCTAGCTCTGACAATACTCTGTAGCAGCTGACTCACTGCTGGGGTCCTCGGTTCCTCGGGTCCAAACCTACACAGGTGGACTCCAATGAGGGACCAAACATACATAAACATAGCTCTACTATACTCCCCAAAAACCCCCTAAAACATCATGAAATAATCATAGAAAAATATGCATGAAATGGCTGAACAGGGCACTTTCGGCGGCAGGTTCGGCGGCCGAAAGTCCCTCCAGAGCCGAAAGTCAGGCAGGTTCGGCGGCACTTTCGGCGGCCGAAAGTCCCAGACAGAGACGAAAGTCTCTTTTCGGGGGCACCTTCGGCAGCCGAATGTTGCCTCCACAAGAGGGGTTCGGCGGCCGAATCTCCCTTCGGCTGCCGAACCTGGTTTCTGCCAAACGGGCAGAAACTTGGCTCACATGAGCCTCTTGCCTCCCAAAACCACAAATCATGCATAGACTTGTTCTAAAACATGCATACATCACACACATAACGCCTAGGGGTCTCAAACTAGCATATACCCCAACTACAACACTTCAAACCACACATTTCCAACATACATTGCTCAAAAATCACATAAAACCTAACATAGCTCAACTAACTTAAACATGCATTTCTACCCCAAAAATCAACTTAAAACTTACTTAAAACATGCATTGAGCTTAAGATCGGCTCTTACCTCTTGAAGATCGAGAGAGAGACGATCAAAACTCGGAGATCCAAGCAAATGAGCTCCTGAGTTCCCAAAGCTCCAAAAGTTGTCTTAAATGCTCAAAACTTGCAATGTGAGGTTAAAATACAAGAAAAATGGAGGAGATTTGAAGAAAAACACAAGATTTGGGGTGAGGGAGGTCGGAAGCTAGCTGTGGCCGAAAATGGGAGAAAACTCACCCATTTCGGCTAAGTCCCCTCTTTATAGGTGGCTGGCCAGGCCACGTTCGGGGGCCGAATGTGCCTCCGAATCCATGCAATGTTCGGCGGCCGAACTTGACTTTCGGCGGCCGAACCTGGACTTCCCTCACTCATGCTTTCGGGGGCCTAACGTGCCTCCAAAACACATGCATGTTCGGCGGCCGAACTTGACTTTCGGCGGCCGAACCTGAGTTTTCCTCCAAAGACTTTTCATGCAAAAACTCTTTTAAAATCGTATTTAAAATCATTAAAACATGAATACATTTCATGAAAACATGCTTTTACCCTTCTAGAGGTTTCCGACATCCGAGATTCCACCGGACGGTAGGAATTCCGATACCAGAGTCTAGCCGGGTATTACATTCTCCCCCCCTTAAGAACATTCGTCCCCGAATGTTCCTCAACTAGTACATACAGAGCATAAAGCATAAAACACATAGATACTAACCTTTTAAAAGAGATAGGGATATTGCTGGAGCATGGACTCCCGTGTCTCCCAGGTGCACTCTTCCATATTGTGGTGGTTCCAAAGGACTTTCACCATCGGGATTTCCTTGTTCCTCAACTTTCTGATCTGTGTGTCAAGAATCCGTACTGGCTGCTCTACATAAGTGAGATCCTCTTGGATCTCCACATCAGGCTCACTAAGAACCTTGCCTGGATCTGACACAAACTTTCTCAACATGGAAACATGGAAAACCGGATGGATTCTTTCCATTGAAGCAGGTAAATCCAGCTTGTACGATACCCTCCCAATCTTTTGCAAGACTTCAAAGGGTCCGATGTACCGTGGAGCTAGCTTACCCTTCTTACCAAACCGAACCACTCCTTTCATTGGAGACACCCTGAGCAATACTAGATCCCCCTCCTGAAACTCTACCTGTTTCCTGCGGATGTCTGCATAACTCTTCTGTCTGCTTGCAGCAGTCTTGATTCTCTCTCTGATTATGGGTACCACCCTGCTGGTAATCTCTACTAGCTCAGGCCCTGCCAAGGCCTTCTCTCCAACTTCCTCCCAGCAAACAGGTGATCTGCACTTCCTTCCGTACAAAGCTTCATATGGAGCCATCCCGATGCTAGCATGATGGCTGTTGTTGTAGGCAAACTCCACCAAAGGTAGATGCTGCCTCCAAGAACCGCCAAAGTCCAGCACACACATCCTAAGCATATCCTCTATAGTCTGGATGGTCCTTTCTGACTGTCCATCAGTCTGGGGGTGGAAGGCAGTACTGAAATCTAGCCTGGTACCCATAGCACTCTGCAGACTCCGCCAGAACCTGGAGGTGAATTGGGGCCCTCTATCTGACACTATCGAAACAGGCACCCCATGCAGCCTTACTATCTCATCCACGTACACCTGCGCCAATTTATCCACAGAGTAGTTGCTCCTAACAGGAATGAAGTGAGCAGATTTAGTGAGTCTGTCCACTATCACCCATATGGAGTCTAATCTGTTGGATGTTGCCGGTAACCCCACTACAAAATCCATGGCGATATTCTCCCATTTCCACTCTGGAATCGGTAGTGGGTTAAGCATTCCAGCCGGCTTCTGATGTTCCAGCTTCACCCTCTGACATACTTCGCAGGCTGACACAAACTGTGCCACTTCTCTCTTCATAGCTGGCCACCAATACATCCTCTTCAGGTCTTGATACATCTTGGTGGCTCCAGGGTGAATGCTGTATCTTGCATTATGAGCCTCTCTCATAATGTCTCCTTTTAACCCGATGTCATCTGGTACACATAGTCTGTTCCCATAACGGAGGATCCCCTTATCATCAAATCTGAACTCACTATCTTTGCCTGACTGAACAGTCCTGGCAATCTTTACTAACTCTGGGTCCTCATGCTGTTTCTGAGCCACCTGCTCCAGAAACACTGGGGTCACTTTCATCTGGGCTATCAAAGCACCTGTACCTGACAACTCCATCTATAGACCTTCATCAATGACCTTATAAAACTCCTTCACCACTGGTCTCCTCTCTGCTATGATGTGGGATAGGCTGCCAAGTGATTTCCGGCTTAAGGCGTCAGCCACTACATTAGCCTTACCCGGATGGTACTGTATCTTGCAATCATAGTCACTGAGCAGCTCCACCCATCTCCTCTGCCTCAAATTCAGCTCTCTCTGGCTCAAGATGTGTTGCAGACTCTTATGATCTGTGAAGATCTCACATTTTACCCCATAGAGGTAATGCCTCCACATCTTGAGTGCAAAGATTACTGCTGCCATCTCAAGGTCGTGTGTGGGGTAATTCAACTCATGCCTCTTCAGCTGTCTAGAAGCATAAGCTATCACCCTTCCATTCTGCATTAGCACACAACCCACACCTACTCTGGATGCATCACAGAACACTGTGAAGTCCTCATTGCTGTTTGGCAGAGCTAACACCGGTGCTGAAGTCAACCTCTTCTTAAGCTCTTCAAAACTCTCTTGGCACTGATCGGTCCATATAAACTTCTGATTCTTTCTGGTTAATCTGGTCAAAGGAGCTGCAATCTTTGAGAAGTCCTGAACGAACCTCCTGTAGTAACCAGCCAAACCCAAGAAACTTCTGATCTCTGTCACTGTAGTGGGTCTAGGCCAGTTGGTCACAGCTTCAACTTTCTTGGGGTCCACCTCTACTCCATTCTCTGACACAATATGCCCCAAGAATGAGATGCTCCTTAACCAGAACTCACACTTGGAGAACTTGGCATACAAGCCATGTTCCCTCAAGGTCTGCAGAACTATCCTCAGATGATGGGCATGCTCCTCTGCATTCCGGGAGTACACTAGGATATCATCTATAAAGACAATAACGAAGTGATCCAGGTACTGTCTAAACACTCTGTTCATGAGATCCATGAATGCTGCAGGGGCGTTGGTTAACCCGAACGGCATCACAAGGAACTCAAAATGCCCATATCTGGTCCTGAAGGCTGTCTTCGGCACATCTTCTTCTCTTATCCTCAGCTGATGGTACCCAGATCTCAGATCTATTTTGGAGAAACAACCCGCTCCTGCTAGCTGGTCGAATAGATCGTCGATCCTTGGCAACGGGTACTTATTCTTGATGGTGACTTTGTTCAACTGCCTGTAGTCGATACAAAGCCTGAGGGATCCATCCTTTTTCTTCACAAAGAGTACTGGAGCACCCCAAGGTGAGGTACTCGGTCGGATGAAACCCTTATCCACCAGTTCTTGCAACTGTTCCTTAAGCTCCTTCAACTCTGCTGGTGCCATCCTGTAGGGAGGGATAGAGATAGGCCTAGTTCCAGGCATCAGTTCTATTTCAAACTCTATCTCCCTTGCAGGTGGTAGTCCTGGAAGCTCGTCTGGGAAAACATCTAAGAATTCTCTGACTCCTGGCACTGAGGCGGGCTCTCTAACCTGACTGTCTAGCTCTCTCACATGAGCTAAGTACCCCTGACATCCCTTCCTAAGCAACCTACGAGCCTGAAGAGCTGATATCAGACCTCTAGGTGTACCCCTTTTGTCTCCTCTGAAGACGACCTCTGACCCATCCTGACATCTGAACTTAACTACCTTGTCTCTGCAGTCCAAGGTAGCACCATGGGTAGATAGCCAATCCATCCCTAGAATGACGTCAAAGTCTGTCAAATCTAGAACCACAAGGTCGGCGGATAAGCATCTTCCCTCTATAAAAACTGGACTACACTGGCAGACTGACTCTGCAACTGTCGGGTCACACTTGGGTCCACTGACCCATAGGGGACACTCTAACCCAGAGACCATCAACCCTAACCTCTGTACGGCTCTCGGTGCAATAAAAGAATGAGATGCACCCGGGTCCATTAATGCATACACATCAGAACACCCAATGATGAGATTACCTGACACCACGGTGTTGGATGTGTTAGCCTCCTGCTGTGTCATGGTGAAGATCCTTGCTGGAGCTGACGGACCCTCACCTCTGAACCCTGCTGAGGAAGAGGCTGACCCTCTCCCTCTGCCTCTGCCACTGGCCTGTGTCATGGCTGGAGCTGTTGGCTGTGCCACACTGCCTGAAGCTGTCTGCTGAGGCTGTGCTGTAGGAGCTGCTCTAGGACACTCCCGTGACATATGTCCCTGTTGCCCACATCTGTAGCAGGCTGTGGTCCCAAACCGGCATACTCCCCAGTGTGGCTTACCACACCTAGCACACACCGCATTATCTGCACCTGAGCTCGAACCACTGCCTAATCCCAGACCTGACTTAATCTTGCTCCAAAACTTGTCCTTCTTTGACTTCTTGGGGCCTCTGTCCCACTTTTTACTGCCTGAAGCAGCTGCACTCAAAGATGAAGGGCCTGGAGTCTTAGAACCAGAAGGCTGTGCCACTGACTGTTTTACTCTCCCTTCGATGATAGCACTTGCCTCCATCCTCCTGGCCATATCCACTATGGCGTGGAAACTTTCTCTATCTGCCGACTGTATCAAGGAGGAATACCTGGAATTGAGCTTCATGATGTACCTCCTTGACTTCTTCTGGTCTGTATCAAGGTTCTGCCCAGCAAATGGCAGCAATTCCAAAAACCTGTCAGTGTACTCATCTACACTCATCTCTTCTGTTTGCCTCAACTGCTCGAATTCTATCATCTTCTGTTCCCTTGAGCTATCAGGGAAAGCCCATCCAGCAAATTCATTAGCGAACTCCTCCCATGAAAGACTGTCCACCCTTGGTTTCACATAGGCCTTGAACCACTCACGGGCCTTCTTGCATTTTAGGGTGAACCCAGCCATCTGAATGGCTCTACTGTCATTCGCCCCTATCTCATCCGTTATGGTCTTGACCCTCTCCAGGTACACAAACGGGTCATCACCTGTTTCATATTGGGGAGCACCCAACTTCATGTAGTCGGTCATTCTCACCTTGCTCCCTCCAGATGAGCTAGGTTGAGGTACTTGGGTTTCTGGTTCTGCTGGGGGTGGAGGAGGTGCAACATTTCCTGGGGTTGGGTTTGCTGGATTGGCATAATAAGGCGGGGGTGGATACATTGGGTACTGGGAGTATGGTGGGTAGTATGGTGGGTATGGCATCTGTGTGGGATAAGGGGTGAAGCTAGGGTAATCCGATGTACCTCCCATCGAATACCCGGGATTTTGTGAGAAGTGTGGGTAGTGGGGTGGCTGAACAAAACCTGAGGCCTGAGTGCCTCCTTGGGACTCTCCCATACCCTCTTCTGACATGCTAACTCCCAAACTGCCATCCCTCCTCTGCTCTACATCCATCTCATCCCCCATGTCCTCTGACATTCCACCTTGAACAGTCCCCCTTACTGATCTGCTTCTACCCAGATCCAAAGACCTTCTAGGGTCTCTTGTTACTCTTTCCCTGCTTGACCTGCTAGACATTGCCCTAGGCAATGCTGGAGGACGGGCGCTCATGCCCTCATCCTCAGGTGGTACTCCAGTCAATCGTGCAGATCGACGAGTTCCTCTCATCCTGTTTTCTGAAAAACAGCACATAACAAAGCAAACATTAGCATCCTATGGTTCATGTGGGCACACATGAACCCTCATCACATACATAGCATACATAACATAGCATTTATGCACATGCATTCTATCATGGCATATCACATCATCATAGCAAGACAAGACTCTACATCCTATCCGAGTGGACATGACTTTTCCTATTGTGCTTGACCTTCTATAACATCTATGAGCCCGACACTCTAGGTCCGACCATGTGAACCTAGGGCTCTGATACCACTCTGTAACGCCCCGAAAATCCGGTCCGCTACCGGCGCTAGGATCCAGATCGGCGTAAGGCCGCCGGGACCCGTAGCAAGCCTAACATATAACCTGTAAACCTGTATAATCCCATACATGATCAACAACATGCATAAAAATTAAAACTTCTCTTCATACATACTCTCATCAACTAACTCAACCTGTGCATACTCTGAACATATACATAACATAGTCCCTCTGTGGGATCTCATCAAGCCTTAAAGGCAAAACAACCTGTGTTGAGTTAGTTTACATAAACATCATAACATAAGATCATGTATATACAAAAGGGATTAACAATATACTATGGTCAAGCACAACTCTATCCTCAATAACCTCATTACATACATACTGTAATCTTTTACATATCATCATAATACAATTGTCATGTCCACAAACTAACTATTACATACATATGACTTTTTCTCTTCTCGCCTTCTCTATCTATCCCGTACCTGCAAACCTGGGGGTTAGGGGAGAGGGGTGAGCTAGATGCCCAGTGAGCAGAATAGTGAAAAACATTATATTTTATTTCATGCTTACATGAAATGCAACACATCACAAACATATCACATCAAAGGTAAACCTGTCACCAACTAGTCCCATCGTCATACCTGATGCCAGCGGCGTAGTCAGAGGCTCACTGGTCTTCCATTAAACATAGCATTACTTACACTGCCCCAAGGCCTTATCAGGCACTTGGTCTTGGTGTTCCATAGTGCCAAGGGCGTAGTCAAAGGCTCCCTGGTCTTCCATTTTCTAGTGCCAAGGGCGTAGTCAAAGGCTCCCTGGACTTCCATATCAAGGACTAGTGGATCATCCAGCATTTACCCACATCAACAACATAATATGCAATGCAACATATTCGTGAATTCTAATGCAACATCCTAAAAATATCTCATGGCAATCGTGATGCATGAACATGCTCAAAATTAATATTTCATTAATTTAAATTCTTAAGAGTTTATTCTACTCACCTCTGGCTAGCTCTGACAATACTCTGTAGCAGCTGACTCACTGCTGGGGTCCTCGGTTCCTCGGGTCCAAACCTACACAGGTGGACTCCAATGAGGGACCAAACATACATAAACATAGCTCTACTATACTCCCCAAAAACCCCCTAAAACATCATGAAATAATCATAGAAAAATATGCATGAAATGGCTGAACAGGGCACTTTCGGCGGCAGGTTCGGCGGCCGAAAGTCCCTCCAGAGCCGAAAGTCAGGCAGGTTCGGCGGCACTTTCGGCGGCCGAAAGTCCCAGACAGAGACGAAAGTCTCTTTTCGGGGGCACCTTCGGCAGCCGAATGCTGCCTCCACAAGAGGGGTTCGGCGGCCGAATCTCCCTTCGGCTGCCGAACCTGGTTTCTGCCAAACGGGCAGAAACTTGGCTCACATGAGCCTCTTGCCTCCCAAAACCACAAATCATGCATAGACTTGTTCTAAAACATGCATACATCACACACATAACGCCTAGGGGTCTCAAACTAGCATATACCCCAACTACAACACTTCAAACCACACATTTCCAACATACATTGCTCAAAAATCACATAAAACCTAACATAGCTCAACTAACTTAAACATGCATTTCTACCCCAAAAATCAACTTAAAACTTACTTAAAACATGCATTGAGCTTAAGATCGGCTCTTACCTCTTGAAGATCGAGAGAGAGACGATCAAAACTCGGAGATCCAAGCAAATGAGCTCCTGAGTTCCCAAAGCTCCAAAAGTTGTCTTAAATGCTCAAAACTTGCAATGTGAGGTTAAAATACAAGAAAAATGGAGGAGATTTGAAGAAAAACACAAGATTTGGGGAGAGGGAGGTCGGAAGCTAGCTGTGGCCGAAAATGGGAGAAAACTCACCCATTTCGGCTAAGTCCCCTCTTTATAGGTGGCTGGCCAGGCCACGTTCGGGGGCCGAATGTGCCTCCGAATCCATGCAATGTTCGGCGGCCGAACTTGACTTTCGGCGGCCGAACCTGGACTTCCCTCACTCATGCTTTCGGGGGCCTAACGTGCCTCCAAAACACATGCATGTTCGGCGGCCGAACTTGACTTTCGGCGGCCGAACCTGAGTTTTCCTCCAAAGACTTTTCATGCAAAAACTCTTTTAAAATCGTATTTAAAATCATTAAAACATGAATACATTTCATGAAAACATGCTTTTACCCTTCTAGAGGTTTCCGACATCCGAGATTCCACCGGACGGTAGGAATTCCGATACCGGAGTCTAGCCGGGTATTACAATCACTAGCAGAGTGGTGCCCATAATCAAAGAAAGGATCAAGACTGCTGTGAGCAGACAGAAGAGTTATGTAGATATCCGCAGAAGGCAAGTGGAATTTCAGGAGGGGGATTTGGTATTGCTCAAGGTGTCTCCTATGAAAGGGGTGATTCGGTTCGGGAAGAAAGGTAAGCTAGCTCCACGGTATATCGGACCCTTTGAGAACTTGCAGAAGATCTTGTATAAGTTGGACTTACCTGCTTCAATGGAGAGAATCCATTCGGTTTTCCATGTTTCCATGTTAAGAAAGTTCGTGTCAGATCCGGGCAAGGTTCTTAGTGAGCCTGATGTGGAGATCCAAGAGGATCTCACCTATGTTGAGCAGCCAGTGCGGATCATAGACACCCAGATTAGAAAGTTAAGAAACAAGAAAATCCCGATGGTGAAAATCCTTTGGAATCACCACAACATCGAAGAGTGTACCTGGGAGACACGGGAGTCCATGCTCCAGCAATATCCTTATCTCTTCTAAGGTGAGTGCTATGTGTTTTGTATGTATGTTTATGTTTTATGCTATGCATGTGTTGTTTGGTGAACATTTGGGGACGAATGTTCTTAAGGGGGGAAGAATGTAATACCCGGCTAGACTCCGGTATCAGAATTCCTACCGTCCGGCGGAATCTCAGATGTCGGAAAACCCTAGAAGGGTAAAATCATGTTTTTACAAATGTTTTTCATGTTTTTTTTAAAGATTATTTTGAGTTAAAGTGTTAAAGAAAAGAAAGAAAGGGAATGAAGGAAAAATCCAGGTTCGGCGGCCGAACCTTATGTTCGGCCGCCGAACATGGCATGCATACGGAGGCACGTTAGGCCCCCGAAAGTGGCCTGGCCAGCCACCTATAAAGGGGTCCCCATGTCCGAACGGGCGAGCTTTTCTCCCCATTTTCGGCCAAGGTGAGTCTCCGCCGCCCTCATGCCGATCTTGAGTTCTTCCTTCAAATCTCTTCTGATTTTCATGAGTTTTTAACTTGGTTTTGAAGATTTTCAAGCAAAGAACGAGTTTTGGAAACTTGGAGACCAAAGAGTGGATTTCTCCCCATCTCCAAGCTAGGATCATATTTCCTCTCGATTTTCAAGAGGTAAGCCTAGATCCTACCCTTCTTGTATGTTTTAAGTAAGTTTTAAGTTGTTTCATGGGGTAGAAATGCATGTATAGGTTTATGTTGAGTTTTTGGTTATGTTGAGTTTATGAGCAATGTGGGTTGTTTGATGTGTTGTAGTTGGGGTTTAGGATAGTTTGAAACCCCTAGGAGCTTATGTATGTGTGTATGCATGCTTTGGAAGTGTTTTGGTTGAGTTGTGAAGTTTGGGAGGCTTTTGTGCATGAAAAGGGCTAGGTTCTGCCACTTTGGGAGGACCCAGGTTCGGCAGCCGAAGGCTCTTTCGGCCGCCGAACCTGCCTGTGGTAGCATGTATCGGCTGCCGAACCCTGCCCCCGAAAGTGGACTTTCGGCTCTGGAAGGGAGTTTCGGCCGCCGAAACTGCCGCCAAACATGCATGAGTTTCGTCTCTGGAGGGAACCTTCGGCCGCCAAAAGTGCTGCCGAAGGTGCATGACTTTCGGCTCTAGAGGGACTTTCGGCCGCCGAACCTGCCGCCGAAAGTGCCCTGTTCAGCCTTCCTTTGCATGATTTCCATGATTGTTTTAAGGTGTTTAGGGGGGTTTTTGGGGAGTATTTTAGAGTCATGTTCTTGGATGTTTGGTCCCTCATTTGAGCCCACTTGTGTAGGTTCAGATCCGAGGAACCGAGGACCCCAGCAGTGAGTCAGTTACTTCAGAGTCTACCAGAGGTGAGTGGAATAACTCTTTATGCTTTTAAGTAAATAAATTAGTTCTTAACATGATTCACGCATCATGAATGACATGAGATATACTAGGGTGCTTGCATTAGAATTCACGAATATGTTGCATTGCATAATATGTTGTTGATGCGGATGAATGTTGGATGATCCTTTAGCCCGCACTATGTTATGATATGATATGTTACGGTATGGAAGACCAGTGAGGCCCATTCTACGCCCCTGGCACTATGTAAGAGAAAGACTAGTGAGGCCCATTCTACGCCCCTAGCATATTGAAATGTTATGTTATGTTAATGTAAGAGAAAGACCAGTGAGGGCCATTCTACGCCCTTGGCTCTATTGGAATGTGTAGTGGGCTATTGGTAACAAGTTCATCCTTGATGTGAATTGTCTGTGATGTGATGCATTTCATGATATCATATGTTTTAAATATAATGTTTTATTATTCTGCTCACTGGGCTCTAGTAGCTCACCCCACTCCCTTAATCCCCAGGTTTGCAGGTACGGGATAGACCAGGAGGTCAGCTAGAGTAAAGTTATGATCATGTAATAGCTAGTGGTGGACATGATAAATGTGGAAATGTAATGAAATGTAATGAGTAGTGTTAAACAGTTATGTAATGTAATGGTGTTATTGAGGTTAGAATTGTGCTTGACCCTAGTATGTTGTTAATCCCCTTTGAGTACATGATTTTAATGATGTTTATGTAAACCAAACTTAAATTATGATATGTTACCCCATTGGAGCAATTGATGAGGATTCCAGTGTGGGGTTGATGTTTATGATTATGAATAGTGCATGCACAGGTTGAGTTTGGTGATTGAATGAAAAGAAAATTTCAAAATTTTTATGTATGTGTTGATCATGTATGGGATTAAACAGGTTTACAGGATGAATGTTTGGCTTGCTACGGGTCCCGGCTACCTTAAGCCGATCTGGATCCTAGCGCCGGTAGCGGTCCGGTTTCCGGGTTGTTACATGGCTGACCATGAAGTGGCACTTCTCGTAGTTGAGAACTAGATTTGTCTCCAAGCACCTTTGAAGTATCTTCTCCAAGTTGGCTAGGCAATCTTGGAAAGAGTTGCCATACACCGTGAAATCATCCATGAAAACCTCAATAATTTTTTCCACATAGTCAGAAAAAATATTCATCATGCACCTTTGGAAAGTGGCTGGTGCATTGCAAAGACCGAAGGGCATCCTTCTAAATGCGAAGGTGCCACATGGACATGTGAAGGTGTTCTTTTCTTGGTCTTCAGATGCAACTGGAATTTAGTAGAATCCTGAATATCCATCAAGGCAGTAGTAATGGCTTTTTCCAGCAAGTCTCTCAAGCATTTGGTCCATGAAGGGCAAGGGAAAATGGTCCTTCCTTGTGGCGGTGTTGAGCTTCCTGTAACCCATGCACACTCTCCACCCATTTTGCACACGAGTGGGTACTAGCTCTCCTTCGGAATTGGGGACAATGGTAATCCCAGTCTTCTTTGGTACCACATGGATGGGACTCACCCACTTGCTATCAGAGATGGGGTAGATGACTCCGGTGTCTAAGAGCTTCACTATTTCTTTCTTCACAACCTCCATCATTGGTGGATTTAGCCTTCTTTGGGCCTCACGGACAGGTTTGCATTCATCCTCCATGAGTATCCGATACATTCATGTTGAGGGTGAAATGCCTTTGATGTCCTCCAAGGTCCACCCAATTGCTTCCTTGTGTTTCCTCAATACCTCTAGGAGTTTTTTCTCTTCTTGCTGGTTGAGTTGATTGGATACTATGACTGGAAGTGTATTTTCAGCCCCCAAGTAGGCATATCTGAGGTGCCTTGGCAGAGGTTTCATGGCTGGTGCAGTTGCTGTCTGTCCTGATGCTTGCTGTCTGTCCACTGATTTGGGCAGATTGCCTGGCGCTGTGTTTAGTGATCTGGGCATATCACTTTCTGTCCTGTCTGTCAATTCCAGCGATTTGGGCAAGTCAGAATCTACTTGTACTGGTGATTTGGGCAAATCAGCTGTGAACAGTGTACAATCTTCACTGCTTCTGTCTTGGTGCTACTGTCCATTTCTCCTTGCCTGCAAAAACCATCATAAAGTAAATTTTCTTGATCAAAATAAAAAATCTCTGGACTTAAATCATCAATAACATCAAGGCCATAAACAGGAGAAACATCATTGGGAAATTTCATGGCATCATAAACATTAAACTTGATAACTTCCCCTTCGAACTCCATGGTTAATATGCCATCATGCACATCAATTTTTGTTCTGACTGTAATCAAGAATGGTCTTCCAAGTAGGATGTCAGAGGTGGTATTGCTTTTATCTTCCTCCATGTCAATGACATAAAAATTAGCTGGGAAGACTAGTTGGTCCACTTGCACCAACACATCTTCAAGCACTCCCTTTAGATAGACAACAGATCGGTCAGCTAATTGGATCACTATGCTGGTGCCCTTGAATGTTCCTGCATTCAATAAGTTAAAAATAGAAAGGGGCATGACATTGATTGAAGCTCTAAGGTCGCACATGGCCTTCTTAATCCCCACATTGCCTATTTTGCATGAAACAGCGAACATCCCTCTATCCTTGCACTTGGTTGGGAGCTTTCTTTGAATGACAGCTGAGACACATTCCCCCACACTCACCTTTTCACGTTCAACAAGTTTCCTTCGGTTGGTGCATAGTTCTTTAAGAAACTTGGCATACCTTGGAATTTGCTTGACAGCATCAAGTAGAGGAATGTTGATTTCTACCTTGCGAAGTATCTCAAGTATTTCTTTTTCCTCTTTTTTTCTTTTTGAGACCTTGCAAATCTTTTGGGAAAGGGGGGAGGTACCTTAAATTTCTCCACTGGTTGCTGGTCTGACTTCTGCTTTTGACTGGATTCTGCCTAGTCTGTTGATTTGGGCAGATCGACTTCTGCCTTCTCTAGCAATTTGGGCAAATCACCACTGCTGGGCAGCTCAGTCTGCCTAGCGATTGGGTCAGTGATTTGGGCAGATCGACTGCCCTGATCACTTTCTGGCAGATTTTCTTCCATGGCCTGTTTTTGCAATTTTTCAGTCCTACTGTCTTGCAACTCTTTTCCACTCCTCAATGTGATGGCGCTAGCATTTTGTCTTGGATTTATTTCAGTTTGGGAGGGCAGTTTTCCTTGTGATTCAAGCTTGCTCAAGGATGAAGCCATTTGTCCCACTTTTTGCTCAAGATTTTGCACAGTGTTTGCTAGGGACTTCACTATATCTTCAAGGGGTGTATTGGATTTTTGAGATGCTGCTGGTGCTGGATTTCTTTGCTGGTAATTTGGATATTGATTTGCCCTTGCATAGCTGAAGTTCGGGTGATCCCTCCAACCTGGGTTATATGTATTAGAATAGGGATCATACCTTATTTGCCCATTGAAACCTCCAACTGCATTGACTTGCTGGTCCTCTTCTTGAAGGGAAGGACATAGATCAGTTGGGTGGTTTGTATTTGCACATATTCCACATGGCTTGGGTTGCTGAATCTGTTGGACTTGTTGGGCTTGACCCACAACAAGGCTACGGACAGCATTGGTCAGATCAGATATTTGAAATGCCAAAATGGATGTACTCACCTCATTCACCCTTCTTGGTGGCTGTTCTTGGTCTCCAAATTGCTGAGAAGCTGCAGCCATGGTGGAAATTAAATTCCTCATCTCTCTAGGTGATTTGTCCTCAATTGACCCTCCACAGGCTGCATCAATAAATTTTCTCTCTGAGGGCAGCAGAACTCCATAGAAGTATTCAATGAGGTATTGGTCAGAAATATCATGCAGTGGGCAGCTTGTGCACAACTTTTTGAACCTTTCCCAGTACTCGTACAAGCCTTCAGAGTGTTTTTGCCTTATACCACTTATTTCTCGGCAGATGCCTATGGCTTTTGAGGTTGGAAAAAATTTTCTTAGGAATGCTCTCACCATACCAGCCCATGATGTGATGGATCCGGGTGGCAAGTAGAATAGCCATTCCTTGGCATAGTCGTCAAGGGAAAAAGGGAAGGCTCTAAGCTTGACATGTTCTTCAGAAATCCCCTGAGGTCTCATGGTTGAGCACACAATGTGGAATTCCTTCAAATGCTTGTGAGGATCTTCATTTTCTAGGCCTCTAAATTTGGGGAGGAGATGGATCAGGCCTGTCTTCAACTCGAAAGGAGCTGTCAATGGGGGATATGCAATGCATAAGGGTGCTTGGTCTCCTGCTGGTTCAGCTAGCTCTCGGAGTGTTCTCTCCCGTGGCTGTTGTGCTTGGACAGACGGGTTTCCAGCTTGAATTTCAACTTCTTCATGTGCAACAGGGGGTTCTGCCATTGTTGGCTTCTCTGCAGAAATCTGGAAATCTGTTTCTGGTGTAAATTCAGCAGTAGTTGGTGCGACAGTTGGCGAATCTGCTGGTGCAGAAAATTTTGCAGCAGGGGCAGTAGCAGATCTGTCAGATGGTGTTACTGATGAAGATGGTCTTGAGGCTTGGTTCCTCAAATTTGCTTGTTTCCTTAAGCTCTTGGCGGTGCGTTCTATCTCTGAATCGTAAAAAAGAGTGTCTTTACGGCCAGACCTGGTCATAAAGGGAAAATACGTTAGTTTAAATCAATTCCCCGGCAACGACGCCAATTTTTGATAGCGGTTGTCGAAGCCGTCAAAAATAAATCTATTATCAACCAACAAAATAATTTGTAGATAGTGGCAATAGGGTCGAACCACAGAGAATTGACACTACGGATTTTCCTAATAATGACTAAGGTAAACAAATAAAGTAAAATGAGGGGGGTTTGTTTTGATGAGTTAAAACTAAAAAGCAAGAGAGAGAGAGCAATAACTTAAATAAATGAGAATTTCAATGGGAAAAAGATTCTAGTTGAAGTATGAGTCTATTTCAGTTTATTCAGAATTGATCATTGATTATCTAAGACTCCTATTTTATTTCAATAAATTAGTTTTGGTTGTGGAAGACGCTTCTCACAACCAAGTTCCTCCTTAGTTCTAGTTTGATTAGAAAACGCTCGCTAATCAAACACTAAGCAACAAGTTGCCAAGGAACGTCCTTGGGGCATTTAGCATCGAACAACTGTTGACTGCATTAAGATTTAGAGAAACCCAATTCTATCATTGCCAACCGCGTGGTCAAGTCTAGATTATGCCACTGATTATATTTGTGTTTAAATAATCTAAGCAATTATGGACCTAAATCATTCAAACAATTTATTACTCAAGCAATTTAAAAGCAATGGGCCCTTATTGATTCTAAAAGCAAAGTAATAATTATAGAAAAGATCAAGTTGCATAAATATTGAAAGCAAATAAAAGTTTAATAATGGAGATTTGAATCTCCCAATTCATCACAAATCTGAAAATCCCCAACTTCAACTAGAAAAGAAAAGTGTTTAGCCACTCATGGTGGACAAAATCACAAAAGAAAAGAAGAAAGAGAAGAAAAATGGAGAGGCTGCTGTGTGACTGCCGAGATTCTGCAGAATTGCCGATGCTGAGATGATGTCCCTACTGGTTTGATTGCTGTCCATTTTATAGGTGGAGAGTCCAAGTTCAATTAGGGTTTTGAAATCCTAATTTGACTTGGTCTTTATAGTCTTTGATTCCCCTTTTGTTTTGGAATTTTGTTGTGAATGGAATTTCTTGGGTGAAAGACTCTCTTGTGGCTCTTGGGACTGATCTTGGAGTGTTTGAAATGGATTTGGATTTCTTTGCTTTTGAATTTCAGTTTTCTGCACTTTTCCCGCTTCTGCTATCAACTTCTGCGTCAATGTGATTTGGGCGGGTGATTTGGGCAGATCACTTGCCCAAATCGCTTCTGTGTGTTGTCTCCAGATTTCTGCCTTAACTTTCTGCTTCTGATTTATGCGGGTGATTTGGGCAAATCACTTTGACCCAATCACTTTTCCAGCTTTTTCTGCACTTTTCCTTCAACTTTCTATTTTCTTCCTTTTCTACAAAAAACATAACAAAAATATAAATTAAGCTAGAAAAATGTGAAATTAAGTAGTAATAAATATAATAAAAATGTGGCTAAATTTTGCTTGATCAAAACCAAATTGAGCTTTTGCAGAATGATCATGAAATTTGGATTGATAATCAAGATGATCATAAGAAGCTTGCATCATTATTTTTCAAAACCTGTATAATGAGGAAAATACTTCTTACAGAGTTTATCTTCTCAAATGTAAGTTTTCTTGCCTTTCTACTAATGCTATACCTCTTCTAAACCAAGTTGTGACTGTAGAAAAAGTTCGAGCATCTCTCTTTGACATAAAGCAATGGAAAGCTCTAAGTCCGGATGCTTTTCAAGAAGGTTTCTTTCAAAGTCAATGGGAGTTAGTTGGTAAGGATATTTTTTATGATGTCATTAGAGTCATGCAGGTAGGTAATTTAGATAATGGCTTGAATCACACTCTTATATCTTTAATACCCAAAATTTCTCATCATGTTAATATTAAGAATTTCAAGCCTATTACTCTATGCATGGTCATATATAAAATTGTGGCAAAGCTAATTGCCAACAGATTTAAATCTATCTTACCTTCTCTTGTTCGCCCTAACCAAACTAGCTTTGTCCCGACGAGGAAGATAACAGATAATATCATTATAGCCCAGGAGGTCATGCATTCTATGCATATTAAAAAAGGTAGGGAATGCTTCTTCACTCTGAAAGTTGACTTGGAGAAAGCCTATGACAGAATTTGCTGGGCTTTTCTTCGACACACTAACAGAAGTAGGGCTGCTCTCCAATATGATACGAACCATTATGACTTGTGTGTCCTCTGTGACCATGCAGGTTGTTTAGAATGGAGAGCTTTCTAATAGCTTCCGACCATCAAGAGGTACAAGGGGATCCTCTATCTCTTATCTTTTCATTCTTTGTATGAAACGCTTAGCTTATGGAATTACTGATGCAGTTAACAAAGGATGGTGGAAACTTTCATCCTCAATCTGGGTGGTCCACTCATTTCACATCTTCCATTCGCAGATGATCTTATTCTGTTTGTTGAAACTTCTCAGGAGCAAGTTAATGTTCTTAATAATGTGTTGGAGGGATTCTGCGAAAGTTCATATCAAAAGATCAACAAAGATAAAACCTTAGTTCTATTTTCTTCCAATGTCTCTATTCATGATAAAGGAATCTTAAGTAGGCAGCTTGGAGTTTAGGTGACTGATGATTTGGGTTAATATTTAGGGGTGCCATTAATTCACTCCAGGGTTAATAGGTCTACATACCAGTATAAAGGAGAACAAAAAACTTGCTCTAGCTGGGAGAAGCATTCTAGCTCAATTGATTATTATGGTAATTCCTACGTATGTCATGCAAACTGTCTGTCTGCCTGCACCAATTTGTAATGAGATTGATAAGCTTTGCAGATGTTTCATTTGGGGTAACTTAAGAAGTAACTGCAAGGTTCCGTTGGTCAGTTGGCATAGAGTGCAACATTCCAAAGAAAGTGGAGGGATGGGCATTAGAAGTGCCAGGAGCATTAATCTTGCGTTCATGAAGAAGTTGGCCTAGGAAATTCTAACCAACCATCAAGCCTTGTGGGTCCAAGTGTTACGATCCAAATATACAATCAAAGACTCTGATTTCTATTGCCATCTTCACAAAAATCATTGTTCTAATCTTTAGAGAGGTATTATTACTGTGTGGGATATGCTTAAGGCTGGATCTAATAGGCCTTGGGGAATGGGAAATCGCCTAACTTCTGGTTGAATTTGATTATGTTGATCACTCAGGACTGTGGAATTGGGCTCGGTTGGAAGATCTCCTCCTGCATCTGCTCTTCTCTCTATCTCGAATCATCCTCTTCCAGCTTCTGACTTGGATCAAGATAGCATTATCTGGAAATTTACAAGTTTCGGACAGTATACGGTCAAATCTAACTATAAGGTGTGCGTGGGGACCCTTTCCATGGAAAATGACAACACATGGAGGTTAATTTGGCAATGGAAGGGACCATAGAGGGTGAGACCGTTCCTCTGGCTAACATTTCATAGGCGAATCCTTACCAATGAGAAGCGAGCTCAAAGACATATCTGTGCAAGCGCTAGATGCGAGTGTTGTAGGAGTGAAGTTGAAACAATCTTCCATATGTTACGAGACTGTCCAGGGGATCACTACGTGTGAACTAAATTGGTCCCTAGCATCATGCATGAGAATTTTTTCACACCCAGAGTGAGCTTACAGGAGTGGTTGTGTCAGAATCTGCATGATGATGTTAACCGGATACATAGAATTCCTTGGACCCTCATCTTTAGCCTGAACTATTGAAAACTTTGGCTACGCAGGAATGCCTTCATCTTTGAACAATGCTATCCTAATTTAGAGACTTTCATTCATCTTTTGCTGAATGAAACTTGCTCGATTCTTATTATGTCGAAAAGATATCAGTGTTGAGTCGAAGTACACGAAATGAAAAATGTTTAAACCGCATGATGGAATTGTTAAACTCAACACTTGCTTATGGAGGATGCATTATTTGAGATTCTACGGGCAAGTGGTTGTACGGCTTTACAATTGGACTTGGTAGAGCGTTTGTTCTAAGCATTGAAAGTGACAATTTAAAAGCTATTAATATGCTAAATGCAGTATCAGAAGTGCATAGTAACTGCGACAGTATTATTCATGCGATACAGAAATTGCTTGAGCCCGGTAATAGTTTCTAATTTTTCATGGTACTCGAGAATCTAACCATAAACTTGTTAAGATAGCCGCTGCTTCAAGAGGTCCATTTAAACTTTTAGAGAAACCATCAATTGAGCTGCTCAAACTGTTTCAACCTTTCTAATGGTCCTTAATTCTATATAGCTTCTCTTATTTATAAAAAAAAATGATAATAGTTTTGGTAAAGAAATTACTATTAATGATTTTTAATTAAGATAGGTTATAAGTGGTTAGGGGATACAAACCACAAGTCTTACAAGGAGTTTGACAATAATTATTTTAAATATTTGCATTTAAATTTTCACATTTATTATATATATTTTGATTAATTATGTATAAATCTCAATAAAAATATTTGATTATTATTAAATTCATTCTAGTCAAGTTTATATTATACTCACCTTTAGAGTTTTTTTTTTTTTAATTTTAAAAGTGACACAATCACCGAGAATAATTAATGAAGTACATAATAAAAAATAATTTCCACCTTAAATGAATTTTTTAAAATAAATAGATAAAATTATTTAAATTTAAATCCCACTTAAATAAATTAATTACTAATGTTATTTGTATTATGTTATTATAATTTTTAAAATAATTATATAACAGAAAAATAAAATTAAAGTTAAAAAGGCTAAATCTACCCTTAAATTATACATACGAGTTTAAAAATACCAAATTTTAATTGTTAGTCTAAATTCACTTCTAAATTATTATTAGAAGTCTAAATAAAGACATTATTTACCACAATGTGAAAGTTTGAGTTATACCCTACTTAATTTATTTAGTTATATTTAGACATATTTAATATTTTAATAATAATTTAGCAATATTTTTAAATAAAAAAATATATTTTGATATTTTATTTTTATTATATAGTTTAAGAATAAATTTAATATTTTTGCCATAAAATTAAATCACAAACCGAAAAAAATATAAAGATGGAAACAACGTTTATTCCTGAAAGATACTGAGCTAATATGTATATATTTATTAGCTTTCAATTTAAGAACAAAAATAAATTCACCAATTTAATTAATTATTTCTTTCATATAAAATGAGATGAAATCTTACTCTCTTACTCCTACAGATAAATATAGTTTTTTTTTCTTTATCTATCCTTTAATTTTTCTTTTTGTCTTTTATTTTATTTAAATTAAATTTTTTTTTTTTGCATATATACAAGTATGAAAAAAATAATGAACTCAAATCTAATGCAATTTTGGTTGATCAATTTAGATATATTTATTTCTATTATATATTTATTTTGTTGTTTTATTAATATTTACTTTTATGTCTCTTAAATTTATAATTATTTTTTTTTCATTTTATACTCAGAAGAGAAAATAAGAATAAATGTTAAGAGGTTGTACTTAAATAATTATAAAATTATCGAAAGGAATTATTCACTCAAAATAAAGTTTAAAAAATAAAGCTTACTAAGATTTGATATTTTATTTATAAAAATTCAGTTTAATTTATTTTAAATAAATTAAAACGATTTTAAATTTTAAATTATATCTTGTTACAGAACTAAATAACTTAGATCATAAAATATATGGATATCTAAGGATTTAAATTCTCAAAAATTTAAATTTTACTTAGAAAAATACAAATAACTAAATTTTTGTGTTACTTGTAACCTTTTGAAAAATTTATAAATTTTTCAATAATTACTACAATTAATAAAAAGATATAATTGCAGTCTTATCAAGCAATAATCGACCTTTAATTTTTTTTGATAAATTATATATTTAAAATTTTAAATTTAAGGAAAAAATTTAGTAAAATATTTAAATTTTATTTATTTAAAAAAAATATTTTCCTCATTTTAAATATGGCAGCATTGAAGCTATAGAGAGAACCGCGAAAGCTGGGAGGAGATTATTGAGACGAGGCCAATCCGAAGCACCATCTTTCCTAATAAATTCTCCAACAACCTTTGTTTGTAAAGGATATTAGATAAAAAAAATTTAAATATTTACAATAATTTATATTTATATTTAATATTTTAAATTTTGAATAATAAAGTTAAATATTTTTAATTTGTTATAATTATGATAAAAAAATTAAATTAAATTTATATAAATTAATAGTAAATTATAATATAATCTCTAAAGTTTATATTATTAATAAAATATATAATCTTTTAATTTAAATTTTATATTAAAATTAATATATTTTATATTTATTATATATAATATTAAAGGGAGTCCCAAATTGAATAAACTCCTTTCTAGAAATTTGAAGCAATTTTAATGCTAGGAGGTTGACCAGTAGAGTACAAAAGCAGCTTGCATTTAGCTCTAAACACTTGAGCCTAAAGTGAGTGATTTTCTGTTAAAAGATCCTAAGCAATTTTGAGAAGGCTGCATTATCATCGTGACAGATTTGAAACCCAGTTCCCCATCTCTTTAGGGAGGAGAATTTGCTTCCAGGGAACAAGATTTAATATTCTCTTATTACCATGACTACCACTCATAAAATTCATGCAAATTTTGTGAATCTTGTTGCAAATTGAAGCAGGGAGAAAAGAAGTCTGCATAGTGTGTAAGTTGGTATGGCAGCCAAAATTGATTGTGCAAGAGTGAGTCGGCTTGCTAGGGAACTCTTGGAAGTTTCCCGACTAGCCAGTTTCTTTCGAATTTTATTAATCACATATTGGAAAGTATGTTTTGTAACCCTTCAATGAAAAAGCAGCACTTCAAGATACTTGCCAAGGTCATCCACACAAGAAATACCTAGTTTGCTACTCAAAGATTACCTCTTAGTTTACCTCTTAGTTAGGGTGTAAATGAATAAAACTATATGTGAGCTTTTCGAAGTTTGACTCGATAAAAGTTTGATCGGATTCGATTTGATTTTCAAATAAGCTAAATTTGAATTTAGTTTTTAATCACGTTTAGTTAAAAAAATCAAACTTGAGCTCAGTTCGTTAAAACTCATGAGTTCGATTCATTTTTTAATTTATGAATAGGCTTGCGACTCGTTAAGCAATCTAAAATTAATATCATAAAAGAACTAAATTTAAATTCTATATAAACTTTTATGGGTTAAATATAAATTTCTAAAGTTAAGTTTTACATAATTTAATTATACGTTTAAAACTTGCAGATATTCAGATCGTTAAATTTAAGAGCGCGTTTTTACAAGTTTGTGAGTTAACTTATATATGCTTATGTAACTAAAATTATTTAATTTTAAATTTATTAAATTAAAATTCATTATACTTCTAAATAAATCGAAGAGTTAATCACCAAAAAAGTTCTATCCTTTTTAAATTTTTGCAATTGCATCTTATACTAATTTAATTATGAATTAAATTTTAAACTTTATATGTTGGTCTAAATGTAACTCACCGTTACTTTTGCCATTCAGTTTCTAACAAAATTATCACATCATTACTATGTCAAACTGCTACGTCAGCAGCGTATAATTAATAAAAACTTTGAAGTTCAGGTGTAATTGTAATTTTTTTTAAAATTCAGGATTTTTTTGTCATTTTACTTACAATTAAAATTTATAATATTAAAAATTAATATTATTATTATAATATATATTTTAGTTTTATAATGATTTAGATATATTATTTTATATTAATTCAATTTCAAATTAATCTATCTCCTAAACTATTTTTTTTTTTGAAATCTACTTTAAATATTATTATAGTTCAAAAAAATACATAATTAACAATATAAATAAGTATGATTAATATAGTTGCAATTGCACTATATACTAAATTTACGACTAATTAAATTCTATCCTTATAATATGCTTATTTTTTATAAAACATTTTCAATCATATCTTTAATCATGTACGTTTTAACTGAAATAATAATTAAAGTGGATTTTAGAAAAAATAATTTAGGAGGTGGGTTAATTTGAAGTTGAATTAATGTAAATTGATATATCCAAATTATTGATAAAACTAAAATAAATATAATAATAATATCAAATATTTTAATTATTATAAATTTTAATTTTAGGTAAAATGGCTAAAAAAATTTTCCAAATTTAAAAAAATTACAATTACACTATGATCTTTTAGGTTTTTATTAATTATATCCTGAAATTTGTTGATGTGGTAATGACATGATAGATGACGTGGCAATTTTGTTAGACACTAACGGCAAAAGTAATGGTGGGTACATTTAGGATAACATATGAATTTAGGATTTATGTGATAATTAAATTAGTATAGGGTGCAATTGTAAAAATTTGAAAAGAATAAGGTTTTTTTAGTAATTAACTCTAAATTAAATTGTTTGTAAATTATTCGAGACTAGAGATTGATAAAAGCTTGATTGGTTTAAACTTGTTTGCTAAACGAATCAAATTTGACCTTATTAATATTTAGTTCGAGTGCGAAATGAGTAAAATTCGAGTTTAGCTCGAATTTAGAAAAATTTTAATAAACCAAACTTGAACTTTTTAAAACTCAACTTCACTCGGTTCGTTTATACCCATACTCTACTCTTAGCATTGTCAACAATTTTCAAGAAAAGGACTTTTGGTTTTGTTTTTGTTCATTTTCTACCCAAAACTAGTGTAAAAAGTCTCCAAAACCTTCATAATGACATCTATTTGATCATCAACTTCACCAAAGAAAATGAGGTCATTTACAAAAAAAAAAAAAAAAAAGAGTGAGAGGAGGACCATCTTTATTTAAAATGATGGGACTCTAAACCTTATTCTTCATTGCCTCATTGATACCATGTACAAGTCTTTCCATATATAAGACAAAAATATAGGAGGACAAGGGATTTTCGTGTCTCAAACCTTTTGCAGGGTGAAAAGGATCATTGACTTCTCCATTCTAAAGGATCAATTAAAAATAACGTTAATATAGTTCACTCCCTTAGGAACATTAATGTTTCCCAATTTCAAGTTCTTTAAGGCCTTCCTTGCTATTACCGGAACTGGTGAATAAAGTCATAGTGTTTCATGAATTTGTTTGTTTCTTCTCTCTCTTTCCCCTCGCCTTCTTTACATATATGTCAACATCATATTGATGCTTCTCATTTAGCATTGCCTTTTTTTGCTACATCATTAAACTGCATAGAACATTCTACATTGTATCAGATGGCTTATCTTGTCAAACTCACTGAAATAACAAAATAGTAATTCTCTTGCACTTCTTTTATATATGCGTCATTTGGCAATACTAATGGCTTTATATATTTGTTGTGATGTTTTTGTAGTTGCAGTGGATACTCAAACTTATAAATACGATTAAAAACTGAGTTAAGATTTTATTATTATTTCTATTGGTTTTATTTAGGGTGGTAATAAAGTATAAAAAATAAGACCCTTTGAGATCACCATACATGTCTACGGTCCAACCAGGTCTAAGCAATTGAAGAGGACCTCATCAAAGGCCCAGTAGGACGAGCATGATTTGATGCAATCCGGGGATAAATACAAACCTTCAACAAAGATGGTCAACACTTCTGACCTTGCCAAAGTCCAAAACAGAAGGACGAATCTCTTCAAAACTCGTTCTACAATGAGGCATTGATGAATGCAAGCACTGCCGACCTCAATGACTGGAAGGAACTCGCCTCTATATAGATCGAGTGAGCCGGGCACGACCTGATAAAATCAGGGTAAGGTGCCAACCTCCAATATGATGGTCACCCCTCTAGCCCCCTCCAAAGTCTTTAATGCGTATGTTGTACATCCGACTGATGTGACACGAAATGAGTGGACAGGGTATGGACTAACTGGCACCTCATATATAAGCCGCCTGACAAACTTGCCAATGGGTGTCCATGTCCAATCTAATGGGACTTAGCGCTAGAGGTCGTTAGAATGATCGGGGTTTATATACCCTAGAACCAATCCAAAATAGAGTCTCTGGCTCTATGGGATCGGCTCTCTCTCTCTCTCTTTATATTTCTCTCTCTCTCTCACTCACACTCAGAGAGGAACTCTCAGACTCTTTTCCTCTCTCTCTCATACATACCCTTTGAAAATTCCTTTTGAATGCTCCTTTATTATTTATCTTCTCTTTGTATGAATGCATCTCTAAAATAATTATATATCTAACTTGAGCATCGGAGGGTCTCCACTGGGGTATCCTCAATAAACCCCTGACCATTCTTTCATATTTTGTAAGTCCCCTTCCTCGAGTTTGAGTATGGAGAGATCTATATGAAATCTCTAAAGCATCCACCTCTCATCAAACTAATCACAGATCGATGATCAACCCATCAAATCGAGCCACTATCCAAGTGTCCTTATTTAGCCACTCTGTTAGATCTCAGTTCATCAATTGGCACTGTCTGTGGAAAACTGAAGGAGACTATCCTGTCACGAATTTTCCAAACAAAACCCATTGAGATCCATATAGCAAACCAAGAAAGGCTAATAATCAACAAAGGAAAGACCAAAGAGAAGAGAGATGGTGGAAAGACCCAAGAATCACCAGCTACATTTAAAAGCCACACGGTGAAAGTCAAATAGAGGAAGATGCTGATGTGAGAAGAAAGTGCGACACAAGGGTAATCCATCAATCGTGGAAGAGAGGTGATGTGCATGAGTTAACTAAGTTGTATAACTACTTCTTTAGTTCAAAGTATTTTTGCTATCATGACTAGTTACAAATATTAAGATCTTAGATTAGATCCTTGTGTATATATGCACGAGCATGATAGTATTTTAGAGTAGCTTAAAAGCTCTCATTGGTGATTAATATACGCAGGAATTCACTAAGAAAAGGATTATTTGTTTAAGCATGCTACTACGTGATTTGGAAAATGGTGAAATAATTCACACATGAGAAATACTATTTATTAGATTCTTTGAATCGTATGAGATAATGTAGTTGGTCAAAATTAATATTTATATTTATTTGAAATGTGAAGCTAAGTGTCTTGCATGCCACAATATTCATTAATAAATATTACTCAATTAACGAAGAGTATTCTCGTTACATATATTCTGCTAGTTTTCTTTTGCAGAGAAGGCTATGAGCTTGAATCTCGGAATCACTAGTTAGGCCACAAGCTTAAATCCATGGAATCGCTAGTAAGGTCATACGCTTGAATCCTTGGAATCACTAGTAAGGCCACGAGTTTGAATCTCAGAATCGTCGTAAGGCTGTGAGCCTGAATCCTTGAAAAAAGAATCAGGGCTAAGAGCCTGGAAGCCGACCAGAAAGTCAAAGAGCTCAGATAGAAAAATCAGAGCGGAAAGCCTAGAAGATGCCTAAAAGCCAAAGTGCTTAGATGAAGACCTAGGGTCGAGAGCCCAAAAGATACCTAAGAGCCAAAAAGCTCAGACTACGGTCCAGGGCAAAAAGCTTAGAAGATACATAGGAGCAAAAATGCTCGAAAGTAGACTCAAGGCTAAGAGCCCGAAAGAAACCCATGGGGAAAATGCTTGGAAGAATCAGAGCAAAAAGCCTAGAATACGCTAAAGGGCAAAAAGTCCAGAAGACGTTGAAGAAGCAAAATGATCGGACTAGGGTCCAGGGTAAAAGCCCGAAAGATAACAGAGCAAAAGTGCTCGGACAAAGATCCAAGGCTAAGAGCTCGGACGACGCTTAGAAGCCAAAGTACCCGGATGGAAGCCTTAGGCTAAAAATAGCCCGAAAGAATACAGAAAGCAAAAAGCGCTCCGACCAAAGCTCAAGGCTAAGAGCTTGGAAGATGCTTAAAGAGCAAAATGCTTGGACTAAGTCTCAAGGCTAAGAGCCTGGAAAACAAAAAAGAGCAGAAGTGTTCGAAAAAAGAATCAAGGCTAAAAGTCCGGAAGACGCTTAAGGGAAAAAAAGCCTGGAAGAAGCACAAAAGCGAAAATGCTTGGAAGTCGAATCAGGCTAAAAGCCTAGAAGGCACTTAAGAGCCCAGGAGACGCTTGTGGGCAAGAGCCTAGCTACCAACCAGAGAGAAAAATGCACGGACTAAGGTCCAAGGCAAAAAGCCTGGAAGAGACACATAGGTGAAAATGCATAAAAGTAGGATCAGGACTAGGAGCACAGAATAATGCAGAGAGCCAAAGAGTTTGGACGAAGAATCAAGACTAAAAAGCCAGAATAATATAGAAAATCAAAGAGATCGGACGAAAAATCAGGGCTATAGAGCCCGAAATAATGTAGAGAGCCAAAGAGCTCAAACGTAAAAATACTCAAAGCTAAAAAGCATAGTAAAGAGCTAAAATGCTCATAAAAAGATCCTGGATAAAAGTGAAAACGCTTATAAAAAATACTCGGGACTAAAGAACCCCGAAGATGATAAAAGAGCTAAAGAGCTCAAAAAAAAATCCAGGTTATAAAAAGACTAGAAGGTCCTTGCTAAAAGAAGTACGAACTGATAACACAAAAAGAAAAAGTGAAGTATACCATGTGTAACAGCCCGCAAACCGAACTGCTACCGGCACTAGGATCCAGATCGACTTAAGGTCGCCGGGACCCGTAGTAAGCCTGCTCTACTGTCTGTGTACCTGTGAAATCCCATACATGATCATACATTTTCTGTCAAACCATTAAAACTTTTCTTTCCTCCAGGGCTTAACCTGTGCATGCACTCTTTCTGGTCTATCAACTCATAATGTTACGCCTGGTTTTCTCATATTCATTAACAATCAAAGAAACATACATAAACTGATCATGTGTTTACAACAAGGGATTAAAACTCTTATAAGTCAAGCACAAAGCTACACACTCTACAGTATCTCTTTACATGAACATGTCCACACTAGCTATTACATAACTCTGCTTCTTCCACACTCTGCTGGACTCCCTCTGGACTCTGAACCTGCACAACTGGGGTTAGGGGAGAGGCATGAGCTATACAAGCCCAATGAGCAGAACTATAAACCATAGGTTGAAAACATGATCTCATGGAATGCATAACAGCACATCATCTCAGGGATAGACATGATCACCAAAAATCCCACTGGAAGGATGCCTGGCCTAGCCAGGTCTTACAACCTCAATCTGCCTGGCCCGGCCAGGTCTTACAAACTCTGCTCGCCTGGCCCGGCCAGGTCTTACAAACTCTACTCGCCTGGCCCGGCCAAGTCTTACGATAATCTGCTGCCTGGTCTAGCCAGGTCTTACCTACAGAAGGCTGCCTGGCCTGGCCAGGTCTTACACAGAGCTAGGGCTATTGGGGTCGCCTTGGTCTATCCACAGCCTCATACACATCGTATTATGCAATGCGTCATCTTCGTGAAACTAATGCAAGCATCCTACTATAATCTTATGATGCATGACATATGCTCAAAGCAGTTTAGTTCTGAAAAGAGAAGTTCCACTCACCTCTGGCTGACTCTGTACTAACTCTGCAGGTTCTGAACCTGTGCTCACTGCTGACTTTCCTGATTCCTCTGGTCCGTTCCTACACAGGTGGACTCAAATGTGGGACCAAACGAACTCAAGAACCGCTCTAAGAACCTCCCCAAAAGCCCTCTAAAAGATCCTAAAACAAGCACATAAAACATGCAAAAGAAAGCTGGACAGGGCACTTTCGGCGGCAGGTTCGGCGGCCAAAACTCCCCTCCAGAGACGAAACTCATGCATGTTCGGCGGCACCTTCGGCAGCCGAAAGTCTCGTCCAGAGACGAAACTCAACCTTCGGCGGCACTTTCGGCGGCCGAACCTTGCCTCCAGAGACGAAAGTCCAAATGTTCAGGGGCAAGCTTTGGCAGCCGAAACTGCATCCACAAGGGGTTCGGCGGCCGAACCTTCCTTCGGCGGCCGAACCTGGTTTTGCCCGCTGGGCAGAACCCTGCTCTGTTTCATGCAAACTCAACACAAAACTTACCCAACATGCATATCAACTACTCCCAACTAGCACATACCATAAAAGAGGCCTAAAAAGGCCTAAACCTCACTTATAATCTCAAGAAACATAGCAAACAACACTTAAACATGCTGAAACACAAAATCATGCAAAACCTCAACCAAAACCCTATGCATGCATCCTATCCATACAACTCCCATAAAACCGTCAAAAATCAGTAAAAGAGGTTCTGGATCTTGACTTACCTCTTCCCAACAAGAGATCAAGTGATCCTAACGTGGAGATATGAAGAAAATCTCTTCCAAAGCTCCAAACTTCCAAACTTGCTATTTTTACTCAAAACCTTCAAAACACACCAAAACTCTTAAACCTCTTGAAAGATTTGGTGAAAACCATGAAAAACATGAAAGTCAACGTGGGAGAGGCTGGAACTCACCTCTGGCTGCAAGTGGAGGAGAAATATCCTCCTTCCACCGACCCTTGGCCCTTTTTATAAGTGGCTGGCCAGACCACCTTCGGCAGCCGAACGTGAATCCGAAACCATGCAATGTTCGGCGGCCGAAAGTGACCTTCGGCGGCCGAACCTTTGCATTTCTCCCTTGTTGCTTTTCTTTCAAAACTCATTTTCCTTTATACTTAAAACCTTCAAAACTCTTAAAACACACATGAAAACATATGTCTTACCCTTCTCGAAGGTTCCAACACCCGAGATTCCACCAGACTATAGGAATTCCGATGCTGGACTCAAGCCGGGTATTACATTCTCCCCCCCTTAAGAACATTCGTCCCCGAATGTTCCTCAAACAACGAAACGCATATACACATAAACACATAGTAAAGGGGAAAACCTAACCTTAAAACAGATATGGATATTGCTGGAGCATAGACTCCCGTGTCTCCCAGGTGCACTCTTCTAGGTTGTGGTGGTTCCACAGGATTTTCACCATTGGTATCCCCTTGTTTCTCAGCTTTCGAATCTGGGTGTCCATGATCCGCACTGGCTGCTCTACATAGGTGAGATCGCTTAAGATTTCCACCTCAGGCTCACTAAGAACCTTCTCTGGATCTGACACAAACTTTCTCAACATAGAAACATGAAATACCGGGTGAATTCGTTCCATCGATGCAGGTAAGTCCAGCTTATACGACACATTCCCGATCCGTTGCAAAATCTCAAAAGGACCAATGTACCGTGGAGCTAGTTTACCTTTCTTTCCAAATCAAACCACTCCTTTCATCGGAGACACCTTTAGCAATACCATATCCCCCTCTTGGAACTCTATCTGCTTCCTACGGATGTCTGCATAGCTTTTCTGTCTACTTACAGCTGTTTTGATCCTCTCTCTGATCACAGGCACTAACTTGCTGGTAATGTCAACTAACTCTGGCCTTGCAAGAGCCTTCTCTCCTACCTCTTCCCAGCACACAGGTGTTCTGCACTTCCGTCCATACAGAGCTTCATAAGGGGCCATCCCTATGCTAGCATGATGGCTGTTGTTTTAGGCAAACTCCACCAGAGGTAGATGCTGCCTCCAAGAACCGCCAAAGTCTAACACACACATGCGCAACATATCTTCAATTGTTTGGATGGTCCTCTCTGACTGACCGTTTGTTTGCGGATGGAAAGCAGTACTGAAATCCAATCTTGTGCCCATAGCAGCTTGCAGACTCCGCCAAAACCTGGAGGTGAACTGAGGTCCTCTATCTGATACTATCGACACTGGAACTCCATGCAGCTTGACTATTTCTTCTACATAGACCTGCGCCAACTTGTCCATAGAATAGTTGCTCCTGATTGGAATGAAGTGAGCAGATTTCGTCAGTCTATCCACAATCACCCATATGGAGTCTAGCCTGTTGGACGTTGCCGGTAACCCCACTACAAAATACATAGCGATGTTCTCCCATTTCCATTCTGGAATCGGCAGTGGGTTAAGCATTCCAGCCGGCTTCTGGTGTTCTAGCTTCACCCTTTGATATGTCTCGCAGGCTGACACAAACTGTGCCACTTCCCTCTTCATCGCTGGCCACCAATACACCCTTCTCAGATCTTGATACATCTTGGTGGCTCCAGGGTGAACGCTATACCTCGCACTATGAGCTTCCCTCATAATGTCTTCCTTCAAATTGCTATCATTTGGTACACATAATCTTTTACCGTGCCGAAGAATCCCCTCATTGTCAAATCTGAACTCTGCACTGTTGCCAGACTGAACAGTCCTGGCAATCTTCACTAACTCAGGATCTTCGTGCTGTTTCAGAGCCACTTGCTCTAGAAACACTGGTGTAACTCGCATCTGTGCAATCAAAGCACCTGTACCAGATAACTGTAACTGCAGCCCTTCATCCATGAGTCTGTAAAAGTCCTTCACCACCGGTCTTCTCTCTACTGCAATGTGGGATAAACTGCCAAGTGACTTCCGGCTTAAGGCATCAGCTACAATATTAGCCTTACCCGGATGATACTGGATCTTGCAATCGTAATCACTGAGCAATTCTACCCACCGTCTCTGCCTCAAGTTTAACTCTCTCTGACTCAAGATGTGCTGCAGTCTCTTATGATCCGTATAGATCTCACACTTTACCCCATAGAGGTAATGCCTCCACATCTTAAGTGCAAAGATAACAGCTGCCATCTCAAGATCGTGTGTCGGATAGTTCAGCTCGTGCTTCTTCAGCTGTCTAGAAGCATAAGCTATCACTCTGTCTTTCTGCATCAACACACAACCTAATCCCACTCGGGATGCATCACAGAACACTGTGAAGTCTTCATCACTGATTGGCAGAGCTAACACCGGTGCTGAAGTCAACCGCCTCTTCAACTCTTCAAAACTCTCATCACAATCCTCTGACCATATGACCTTCTGATTCTTCCTGGTCAGTCTGGTCATAGGAGCAGTTATCTTCGAAAAGTCCTGCACGAACCTCCGATAGTAGCCTGCCAAACCCAGAAAACTCTTGATCTCTGTTACTGTCGTGGGTGTAGGCCAGTTGGCTACTGCCTCTACCTTCTTGGGATCTACTGCTATTCCTTCCTCTGATACTACATGTCCTAAAAAGGAAATGCTCCTGAGCCAGAACTCACACTTGGAGAACTTGGCATATAAGCCATGCTCTCTCAAGGTCTGTAGCACGATCCGCAGATGCTGGGCATGCTCCTCTGCATCCCTGGAGTACACTAAGATATCATCTATAAAGACGATCACAAAACGGTCCAGGTACTCCCTGAAAACCCTGTTCATGAGATCCATGAATGCTGCAGGGGCATTAGTCAACCCGAACGGCATCACTAGGAACTCATAATGCCCATATCTGGTTCTAAACGCAGTCTTGGATACATCCTCTTCCCTGATCTTCAACTAGTGGTATCCGGATCTCAGATCTATCTTAGAAAAACAACCTGTTCCTGTCAGTTGGTCGAATAGATCATCGATCCTGGGTAAAGGATACTTGTTCTTGATAGTGACTTTGTTCAACTGTCTGTAGTCGACACAAAGTCGAAGGGGGTCCATCCTTCTTTCTGACAAATAATACTGGAGCACCCCAGGGTGAGGTCCTCGGGCGGATGAAACCTTTAGCTACCAAATCCTGTAACTGCTTTTTCAACTCTTTCAGCTCTGCTGGTGCCATCCTGTAGGGAGGAATAGAGATCGGTCTGGTACCGGGCATCAACTCTATCTTGAACTCTATGTCCCTATCAGGTGGTAGTCCTGGAAGCTCTTCAGGAAACACATCTGGGAATTCTCTAACAACTGGTACTGAGGACGGTTCCCTAACCCGACTGTCTAGCTCTCTCACATAAGCTAGGAACCCCTGACACCCTTTCCTCAACATCCTACGAGCCTGGAGGGCTGAGATCAAACCCCTAGGTGTCCCTCTCTTGTCTCCTCTGAAGACACACTCTGACCCATCCTGGTCTCTGAGACTCACTACCTTGTCCCTGCAGTGCAAGGTAGCACAATAGGTAGATAACCAATCCATCCCTAGAATGACATCAAAATCTATCAACTCTAGAACCACAAGGTCAGCTGGAAAGCATCTATCCTCTATAAACACTGGACTGAACTGACAGACTGACTCTGCCAATGATGGGTCACATCTAGGTCCACTGACCCAGAGAGGACACTCTAACTCGGATACGATCAACCCCAAACTCTCTGCGGCTCTAGAAGAAATGAAAGAGTGAAAAGCACCGGGGTCCATCAAAGCATACACCTCAGAACACCCAATGATGAGATTACCTGACACCACTGTGTTCGAAGTGTCTGCCTCCTGTTGCGTCATGGTGAAAATCCGTGCTGGAGCTGACGGACCTGCACCTCGGGAACCTATCCCTGAAGAAGAGGCTGCCCCTCTCCCTCTACCTCTGCCACTGCTTGGTGGTCGGGCTGAAGCTGCTGACTGTACGATACTACCTGAGGTCATCTGCTGGGATGGTGCAACCAAAGTCGCCTGAGGACATTCCCGTGCATAATGTCCCTCCTGCCCACATCTATAGCAGGCTGTAGATCCCAACAAACAAGCTCCTCTGTGCGGTCTCCCACACCTATTGCAAACTGGAAGATCTGTGCCAGAGCTGGAGCCGCTACTCATTCCCAGACCCGTCTTAATCCTGCTCCAGAACTTGCCTCTCTTTCCTCTGAATTTATCCCATCTCTTCTTGCTCGCACTTGCCGTACTCTGCGAGGAGGAACCTGGTTTAGCACCCGAAGACTGTGCCTTTAACTGCTTGACTACTCCCTGACTTATGGCACTGGCCTCCATCTTTCTCGCAGCATCCACAATGGAGTGGAAACTCTCCTTCTCCGCGTGGAGAATCAAAGAGAAATACCTGGGATGGAGCCTCGTGGCATATCGCTTTGCCTTCTTCTGATCCGTATCATACGCCTGACCCACATACGGTAACAATTCCAGGAACTTATCTGTATACTCATCAACACTCATCTCCTCCGTCTGTCTCAACTGTTCAAACTCCACAACCTTTAGCTCCCTGGAACTGTCAGGAAAAGCCCACCCAGCAAACTCATTGGCGAACTCTTCCCATGTCATACTGTCGATTCTGGGGTCCACATAGTTCTTAGACCATTCTTTGGCTTTCTTGCATTTTAATGTGAACCCTGCCATCTCAATGGCTCTACTGTCATCTGCTCCCAACTCACTTGTGATCATTCTGACTGCACTGAGATACTCAAAGGGATCATCTCCCGTGTTGAATTTAGGAGCATCCAACTTTAAGTACTCGGTCATCTTCACCTTATTTCCCCCTGAAGAACTGGGTTGTGTTTCAACAACAGGGGCTACTGGTTCAGGTGGTGGTGGTGGAGGTACTGTTTCTCTGGATTCAGGCGATGCTGAACTTTGATGAAAAGGTGGGGGTGGATACATGTGATATGGTGGATAGAAGGAAGGATAGGGCATATATGGCATGTAGGGTGGATATGGGGCGAAGCTGGAGTAATCCGACGTGCCTCCCATCGGATACCCTGGGCCCTGTGGAAAGGGTGGATAGCCAAACCCCGAGGCCTGCGCGCCTCCCTGAGACTCCCCCATACCTTCTTCTGACCTTCCTATACCCATACTTACATCTCTACTCTGATCCTCCTCCATAGCAACTCTCTCTTCTTCTGCTCTTTCCCCTCTGCCTATTCCTCTTCTGCTCTCGTCAGAAGACCTTCTAGGGTCTCGTGACGTTCCTTCCCTGCTTGACCTGTGAGTCCTTGCCCTTGGCAATGCAGGAGGACAAGCAGCTGTACCCTCACTTTCAGGTGGGACTCCAGTCAATCTCGCGGATCGACGAGTTCCTCACATCTTAACTCTCTCTGGAAAACAACACATAACAGAGCACATAAGCGCACATCACACAACATATAAGGCACATGCATACATACTGGCAGTTCACAACATCAGATAGACAGGACTAACATCCTATCCTAGTCGACATGTTTTCCTATTGTGCTTGACCCACTAAACCTCTATGAGCCCAACTTTATCTCTATAGGTCCGACCATGTGAACCTAGGGCTCTGATACCAATCTGTAACAGCCCGCAAACCGAACTGCTACCGGCACTAGGATCCAGATCGACTTAAGGTCGCCGGGACCCGTAGTAAGCCTGCTATACTGTCTGTGTACCTGTGAAATCCCATACATGATCATACATTTTCTGTCAAACCATTAAAACTTTTCTTTCCTCCAGGGCTTAACCTGTGCATGCACTCTTTCTGGTCTATCAACTCATAATGTTACGCCTGGTTTTCTCATATTCATTAACAATCAAAGAAACATACATAAACTGATCATGTGTTTACAACAAGGGATTAAAACTCTTATAAGTCAAGCACAAAGCTACACACTCTACATTATCTCTTTACATGAACATGTCCACACTAGCTATTACATAACTCTGCTTCTTCCACACTCTGCTGGACTCCCTATGGACTCTGAACCTGCACAACTGGGGTTAGGGGAGAGGGATGAGCTATACAAGCCCAATGAGCAAAACTATAAACCATAGGTTGAAAACATGATCTCATGGAATTCATAACAGCACATCATCTCAGGGATAGACATGACCACCAAAAATCCCACTGGAAGGATGCCTGGCCTAGCCAGGTCTTACAACCTCAATCTGCCTGGCCCGGCCAGGTCTTACAAACTCTGCTCGCCTGGCCCGGCCAGGTCTTACGATAATCTGCTGCCTGGTCTACCCAGGTCTTACCTACAGAAGGCTGCCTGGCCCGACCAGATCTTACACAGAGCTAGGGCTATTGGGGTCGCCTTGGTCTATCCACAGCCTCATACACATCGTATTATGCAATGCGTCATCTTCGTGAAACTAATGCAAGCATCCTACTATAATCTTATGATGCATGACATATGCTCAAAGCAGTTTAGTTCTGAAAAGAGAAGTTCCACTCACCTCTGGCTGACTCTGTACTAACTCTGCAGGTTCTGAACCTGTGCTCACTACTGACTTTCCTGATTCCTCTGGTCCGTTCCTACACAGGTGGACTCAAATGAGGGACCAAACGAACTCAAGAACCGCTCTAAGAACCTCCCCAAAAGCCCTCTAAAAGATCCTAAAACAAGCACATAAAACATGCAAAAGAAAGTTGGAAAGGGCACTTTCGGCGGCAGGTTCGGCGGCCGAAACTCCCCTCCAGAGACAAAACTCATGCATGTTCGGCGGCACCTTCGGCAGCCGAAAGTCTCGTCCAGAGACGAAACTCAACCTTCGGCGGCACTTTCGGCGGCCGAACCTTGCCTCTAGAGACGAAAGTCCAAATGTTCGGGGGCAAGTTTTGGCAGCCGAAACTGCATCCACAAGGGGTTCGGCGGCCGAACCTTCCTTCGGCGGCCGAACCTGGTTTTGCCCGCTGGGCAGAACCCTGCTCTGTTTCATGCAAACTCAACACAAAACTTACCCAACATACATATCAAATACTCCCAACTAGCACATACCATAAAAGAGGCCTAAAAAGGCCTAAACCTCACTTATAATCTCAAGAAACATAGCAAATAACACTTAAACATGCTGAAACACAAAATCATGCAAAACCTCAACCAAAACCCTATGCATGCATCCTATCCATACAACTCCCATAAAACCGTCAAAAATCAGTAAAAGAGGTTCTGGATCTTGACTTACCTCTTCCCAACAAGAGATCAAGTGATCCTAACGTGGAGATATGAAGAAAATCTCTTCCAAAGCTCCAAACTTCCAAACTTGCTATTTTTACTCAAAACCTTCAAAACACACCAAAACTCTTAAACCTCTTGAAAGATTTGGTGAAAACCATGAAAAACATGAAAGTCAACGTGGGAAAGGCTGGAACTCACCTCTGGCTGCAAGTGGAGGAGAAATATCCTCCTTCCACCGACCCTTGGCCCTTTTTATAGGTGGCTGGCCAGACCACCTTCGGCAGCCGAACGTGAATCCGAAACCATGCAATGTTCGGCAGCCGAAAGTGACCTTCGGCGGCCGAACCTTTACATTTCTCCCTTGTTGCTTTTCTTTCAAAACTCATTTTCCTTTATACTTAAAACCTTCAAAACTCTTAAAACACACATGATAACATATGTCTTACCCTTCTCGAGGGTTCCGACACCCGAGATTCCACCAGACTACAGGAATTCCGATGCCGGACTCAAGCTGGGTATTACACCATGACCCTTCGAAATTTTTGAAAACATAGATCAAAGTTTCAATACAGCAACTTGCGATAGTCTTTGTTGTGATATTTATCAAATATTTTGTGTATTACTCTTTTCGTTTATATGAATCTTAAGTATCGTTATCTCGACAAGCCATCAGGGCTAAAACAAGTCATAAATATCATGTTGACCTAACGAAATATTAAGATTTCATATAAATAACAGGGTTGAATACACCCAATAAGAAAAATCCAAATTGAAGGGCAAGAAATATCAAGCCTTGAATTGCAATTAAGAAACATAAGCAATTTCATTAAATTAAAAAATGTGTGTTGCAAGAAATTAGAAATATTTTACCAACAAGGGCAAGGCGAATACAAAGCCTACCTCACAAATAAAAATCTTCAACTCTCCATAGAAGAAGCAAGGTCACCAGCTAGGTCAGGCTCTTCAGAAGTGTTCTTTGAAGCATCAGTAGCTGTAAAAGTCAGAGCTGCTATAATATCAGCTTACAAAGGAGGATCCATATGGGCATTTGTGGCCTCAAGATTAAGTGGACCATCACTAACCTGACTGGTACCTTGATCAAACTCAATTTCCAAACGGGTCAATGCCCCTTGCGGGGCAGGAGGACGAGCTTTGGGGAGAACATAGTCATCAAGGCCATATTGTACCTCCTCGCCATCGAAATCATACTCTACAGCACGGAGAGTACTAAGTGAAATAGTAGGAGACTCTCGAGCTTTTTGAAGGCTGTCATTGAAGCATGTCGCGTAGAAATGAGTAGACTGCTAAAAAACTTTGACTTGAGATATCTATTGACATGGCTCCTTACCACTAGCTCAGAACTCTCACGAGCATCCACAGTCTTTTTCTCATAATCTTTGCATCGAATAATAAGATCATGGACCTCGCTTTCAAGCTAACTCCTCATAACTTCAATAGTGCTCAAGTCCCCTCGAGCCCTGCTCAACTCTAGCTTTGCCTCTCCTAACTCCCTAGACAGGCATTGTAATTCCTCCTCAAGCTGGGCAGACCATGTGGAGAGGTTTTTCTCTCTCTAGTCCGCAGAAGCCTTCTCTTGTGCAAGCTTGGCTTCCGCGATAGACCTTTCTTCAGCAAGTTGCGCCTCCAAGAGAGCAATCTTCTCCCTCTGAGCTCGATTTTCCTAAAGAACCCCTTCCAACTGACTCATCTCCCCTTCATATTGATTTTCATCGTGGTGGTCACCCGTGCGACCTCCTCTTTAGTTTTTTCAATGTCATGGTGGGTAGCCTTTCAATAACTGGCCATCTGACCATCCACCTCCACTAAAGCACTAAGGAGCTACAAGACAAAAAAGATAAGTTGGAAAATAACTAAAACTCTCAAAGCAAGAAACAGAGTAAGAAAAAATCACAGTTCGACTTGTCTTTTAAAGGCTTTAAAAAAGGTCGCCTTTCTGCCGAAGTCGAATGCTCGGTGGACTAAACTATGTGGCAAATTGTGCTCACCATCCAAGGATCAGTCAAATTTAGGGACGCCCTGAAAACATGGTTGTTGCGTAGCTCGACAATGGAAGTAGGCGTGGAGTCATGGTTCAGTTGAAAATGTACCCCTAACTCGTTGGGAATCAAGGCTGTTAGAAGATCACCACTGGCCCCCTAAGATGAGCTCTCCCTATCCTTGCCTTTACTGGCTTTGTTCATTGAGGACTTCTTCGGAGGCAAGGAAGATGAAGTTCCTCTCCGAGAGGGGACCAACTCAGACTCCTTTACTAGCCTCCTCTTTTTATTGGTTGTCCCTGCAGCGACAATGGTCATCTCCTGACCCAATCGAGAATTCTTCCATTTTAAGCTTTCAGCAACCTCCTCGGATGAAGAGGACCGATCCAAATTAACCACTGCTCTCACACTAGTAACCTTCGAGCTACCCCTAAACGTGGGAACGTCTCCAGCCACGGTAAGCGCAACTCCAGTTTGGTCGGAGCTGACTAAGGCCAACTCCATGTTAGCCCCAACAGAAGAAGAAGGAGGTACAACCTGGGTTGGAGTGGGTGATAGATCATATTTTAGTCCATATTTTCATGATCTTATTGATGTTTATTTGCACCTATTCTATCTAATTTTGTGGTTTTAATCATGTTTTGCAAATATTAGGTGTGAAGAAACAAATTGAAGAAAATGCTCTTAAAAATACCAAAAAGTGCCCAAATTCAGCAACCTTCGGAAGCACTTTCGGAAGCCAAAATCCAGGCACCTTCAGCGGCCGAAAGAGGACTCCAGAGATGAAAGTCGACTACCTTCGGCGGCACCTTCGGCCGCCGAACCTTGCATCCAGAGCCGAAAGTCCAGCTTCCGAAACTCATTTTAGGCGGCCGAATCTCCCTCTCAATGCACTCTTTCCTTATTCAAGAAGCCATATCCCAAGTTGCCATATTTGAGGAGCCAAACAAGGGAAGTATTTTGAGATCCAAATCTTCAAGATTCACATTCAAATATTGGATTTCAAGATCCAGCTCATTCAAGAAGCCAAATCTTGAAGATCACATGTTTCCCATTTCATGCCATGCACATTCAAAATTCAAAATTCAAAAGGAGGCTCCACCTTCCTTATTAGTGCATGGGCAGCATCTTAACTCTTTAGGCAACATCTTGAAGGCCTTGGGCAGCAATTAAAAAGACCAAAGAGCCCCCACTTGCCTCCATTCACATGCATCTCGTTTTTGCCTTCACCCATGCACAAAGAAGGCACATATGGGACCAAGGGCACTTTGGACAGCCTCTAAAAGACTCATGGACTGCCACCAAACCCTAAGGAGCCTCTCAAGATCTATTTAAAGGCTTCAAAAAGACAAGAAGACAGATTTGGTTCCACCACTTCTCCAAAAATTCGGCAAGCCTCTCCAAGGCTCTCTCTCCACCTTAGTTCTTCATCTTCTTCTTCTTTTCTTTTATTTTCTATTTTGGTTCAGCCATGAGTGGCTGAAACCCTTCTTCCTAGTTGAAGTTTGGTTGAAACTAAGGTTGTTTAAAGGGTTGTGAGATCTGAACAGAAACTTTTGTCTTTGATTTTATTCAATATTCATGCAATTGATGCTTAATTCTACGATTGCTTTGTTGTTTTGATCAAATTGGCCACTTGATTCTTGATTGCAAAGTTAATTGATTGTTGGATTAGGATATTTGTTAGTCCGTAATTGCTGGAAATATTCTGTCCATAGAACACTTGGTGTAAAAACCCAAGAAATTGTATGATCTAGCAACATCTCATGTGTTTGAGTAGCTAGGGTTTGGATCTTTCTTGTTCTTCATGCAATTGGCAATTGTTTTGATGCCTTTGGCCCAAGGACGTTCCTTGGAAAGTTTTTTATTAGTAATTGGTTAGAGGACGTTCCCTAATCAGTTTGTTCATAAGGAAAGACATGGTGGTGAGAAGCGTCTTCCACCACCATAACCAACCTATTGAATCAATCAAGATAACCATGTTTCAATGATCAACCCAAACAACCAAAGTGGATCCATATCTTCAACTAGACTTTTCTCATATTGATTTCTTCTTTTATTTTGATTACTTGCTGTTTTAATTGCTTTCAATAGTTGTTAATCAAATCATCTCAAAACCCCCCTTTTTACTTTCCTTGCACTTGTTTCTATTTCTCTTTGATTACTTGCTTCCACTTGTGCTTTTAATTAGTTCTATTGGTCTTGATTGAGATAAATAAATAGGTAATCAATTCTCTGTGGATACGATCCTTCACCACTATCTGCAGTTGTAAATTATAGGTAACCAAGAAGCTTATTTTTTACCGGCTTCGACAACCGCACCTGTCAGTAGGCTCCACCCCCAGCATCTCCACCACGATGTCCATAGTCTTCCTAGTCTTAAAAGGCTCAACGGATACCCAGACAACATCCTGATTGAGAGGGAAGTTCTAGGTGTTGAGATTTTATCCATAGGAATGATGGAAGCTTCAAAAAAATTAAAAAACAAGTAAAAAACATAGAATGATAAAGACAGTGAAAGGAAAACAACAAAAGGAATGATCGGTATTAGCAGAATAACAATCCTCCCCCAGAAAAATATCCAAAAGCTTAAAGCATCATATTTGAAAGGCAAAGAAGTTATCCACAATTGTTCCCATTCGGAGAGAAAAGGAAAAGAATTGCAAAAGGTGTCAATGACTCCCCCGCCTATTTTTAAACCCTAGCCAAAACTCCCCTTGGCCCCAACTGTGGCAAAATGCTACATAAGTGTTTGATGGAGTCTTTATGATCGGTGAAAATGGCCAAGCCATTTGACTCGTGGTTGTCGAAGCCGGTCAAAAATAACCTTTCTATTTATCAACAATTTTACAACTGTAGATAGTGGTGAAATGATCCAATCCACAGAGAATTGAAAACTTACCTATTTTCCTTATCAGGACCAAGAGAATAAACTGAAACAAAAATAAATTGAAAGCAAAGTAAACTGAAACGAGATAAACTGAAAGCGAGATAAACTGAAAGCGGAATAAACTGAAAGCAAGATAAACTGAAAGCGAGATAAACTGAAAGCGAAATAAACGGAAAACAAAATAAACTGAAAATGAATTAAACTGAAAATGAGATAAACTGAAAGCGAAATAAAAATAAATTGCAGTAAAAGTAAAATGGGGGGTTTGAGATTGATTTGATTAACAAACTACTGAAAGCAATTAAATAAAGCGAATAATAAAATAAAAGAGAAATAAATAATAAGAAAGCTCTAGTTGAAGAATTGGATCCACTTCAGTTGTTGGGATTGATCATTGACACTTAGTTTCTTTTGATTGATTCAATAGATTAGTTATGGAGATGGAAGACGCTTCTCACCACCATGTCTCTCCTTATGATTAAACCAATTAGGGAACGTCCTCTAATTAATTACTAATTAACAAATTGCCAAGGAACGTCCTTGGGCCTTAGGCATCAAACAATTATTAATTGTATGAAGAAAGAGAGAGATTCAATCCTAACTACTCAAACGCATGAGATGTTGCTAGATCATACAATTTCCTTGGTTTTTACCAAGTGTTCTTATGTTTGAATAATCCAAGCAATTACGGACTTAAATCACCCAAACTAACTTATTATTACCTTGCAATCAAGAATCAATTGGCCATATTGATCAAAACAACAAAGTAACAGTGGAATTAAGCATGAGATTGTATGAATATTGAATAATAAAAGATAAACAATGTTTGATCAAGTCTCCCAATCCATAAAACAACTAAAGCATCACCTAATCTTCAACTAGAATAAAGGATTTCAGCCTCTCATGGCTGAAACAAAAATTAAAAATAAAAGAAAAGAAGAAAGGTAGAAGAAGAGATGTGAATCCCGTAGGTGCCTCCAAGGGGGCTTCAAAGAGCATGGGGAGGCTCCTTATGTGTCTTTTTATACTTGAAAAGTGTTGCCCTAGATGATACTTGCTTCCTAATTAGTGAAGAGGCTGCCTAAGGTGTCAAAAGGCTGCCCAAAAGACTTCCAGAGGCTACCCAAAATGCTCTTGGTCCAAGATGTGTCATCCATGCACATGTGAGAAGGGAAAAACGTGGGGCATGTGTTCAAGTGCAAGGAGTGGGGCCTTTGGTCTTTGCTTGCTGCCCAAGTGTCTTCAAGATGCTGTCCAAGGTGCCCAAGACTTGCCTTCACACTCTCCTTGCCGCCCATGCACTAATAAGGAAGGTGGAGCCTCCTTTGCAATTTGAATTTTGAATGTGCAAGGCATGAGATGGCAAGCATGTGATCTTTGGATTTAGCTTCCTTAATAAGCTAGATTTTGAAATTGAAAATTTGAATATGAATCTTGAAGATTTGAATTTCAAAATACTTTCCTTATTTGGCTCTTCATTTATGGCAACTTGAGACTTGGCTTCTTGAATAAGGAAAAGGCTACTTGGAGATTTGAAATTTGAATTTCAAATTGCTTTGGCTGAATGTTCTTTCCTTCTTTGCCACTTTCCTTATTTAGAACTTTCCTTATTTAGCTTGACTTGATTTCAACTTGGCAGGCTTGCACTCTTTTGCTCCAATTAAGGCAGTTTTAGGGGGATTTTCTCCAAAATGTCCTTTTACACCATTTTCTGCAAAATAATATCAAAAGCACTAAATTAAGCAGAAATCATGTAAATAATCATTAATAATATTAAGATAAAATGGACTAATTTATGTTCTATCACCATATCTACCGTAAAAACTTAAGAAACCATTATTTGCCTTTAAAATTTAAAAAAAAGGCTTAAAACAGACTTAAATGAGCAAAGCCCTAACCCCAGCACATTGCCTCGAAGGCGCTCATGAATAGAATGAAATTTAGGGTCGACATTTAAGGCATGACCTGGAAAAACCTAAAAACGAAGTGAATGAAACCAAAAAAGGGGAAGGAAAGGCCATAGTCAATTTGTTTCAAATAAAAGACAAGCTTCCTCCCAAACTGGGCATCCACTAGGTCAGGAGCGGGAGAGAAGGAGAATAAGGCGATTCGTTCATTGGAATTTAGAGCTCGAATGTAATGGTTCTCTATAGAAAGAAAATCTCAGGGAAAGATTTCCAAAAGAGAAGGAGTAACCCTAGAAACCACATTCTCGACTCGAGAATACTGCAGAGGAGCCATCGGAGAATAGTTGCATACCTTTAACTCAAAAAGCTTGGAAGAAAAAGAAAGAGATGAAGGTGACCCTAGAATAGTGAGTAAGCACCACAAAAGCAGCAAAAGTAGGAAAGTAAAGGTGAAGCCCTATATTTATACCTGAAATTAGGCAATAATGAGTATTTAAAGCACCGCATTTTTGTAACCCAAATGATGATAGCCGTCAAAACATATCTGGAATGTTGTGCGCACATGCCATGCGTACTTATGATGACTCATCGTAACTAGAAGAAAATTAATGGGCTCACATTTGGCAGTAAGAAGCTGGAAATAATTTACTTCTCCAACCGCCATAAATAACCCTCAAAGAAGCGAAAGGGCATATGATAAAGTATAAAAAATAGGACTCCTTGAGATCACGACATGTGCCCACGATCCGACTAGGTCTAAGGAACTGAAGAGGATTGACCTCAGCAAAGGCCGAGTAGGATGAGCACGGTTTGATGAAATCTGAGGATAAATACAAACCTTCAGCAAAACACTCTTGACCCTACCAAAGCCAAGAGCAGACAGGCAAATCTCTTCAAATGTCGTACTATAATAAGGCATTGAATGCAAGCGCAGACGCCATCAGTGATCCGAAGGAACTTGCCTCTATATAGGTCAGGTGAGCCGAAAATGACCTGATGAAACCAAGATAAGATGTCGACCTCCAACATGATGGTCAGTCCTTCTAACCCCCTCCGAAGTCTTTAATGCGGATGTTGTACATCCGATTGATGTGACACAAAATGAGTGGATAGATATGGGTTAACTGGCACCACATTTATAAGCCGCCTGACTCACCTGCCAAAGGGTGTCCACGTTCAATCGATAGGACTTAGCGTTGGAGGTTGTCAGAATGATTAGGGTATATATACCCCAGAACCAACCCAAAATGGAGTCTCTAGCTCTAAGGGATCGACTCTTTCTCTTTCTCTCTCTCACTCATAAAGGAACTCTTAGACTCTCCTCCTCTCACTCTCATACATACCCTCTGGAAATTCCTTTTAAATGCTCCTTTATTATTTATCTTCTCTTTGTATGAATGCATCTCTAAAATGATTATAGATCTAACTTGGACATCGAAAGGTCTCCACCAGGGCATCCTCGGTAGACCCTGACCATCCTCTTATATTCTGCAGGTCCCCTTTCTCAAGTTCGAGTATAGAGGGATCTATATGAAATCTCTAAAGTATTTACCCCTCATTAAACTAATCACGGATCAATGATTAACCAATCGAATCGAGCCACTATCCAGATGTCTGCATCTAACCAACCCATTGGATCTCAGTTTATTAAGTGGAATTTTTATTAAGTTTAGAATTGAAGAAAACAACATTATAAATAAAGCATTACCAGAGATTATTAGGCTTTAGCCTATGGATGGAGAAAAGGAATCCAGCAACAAAGATCAGTTCACATTTAGAAGGCTACTACTCATGTAGTGAAAAAAACTCTAGTGTATATTTGTTAGAAAAATTTACTATTTAATACTATCAAGAAAATATGGTATCAGCCATAGATTTTTCGTCAATAAAAATTAAATTTTTATCGATAATTTTTTAGTGACAAATTATTGACTGTTGTAATTCCATTGTTGTTGACCTTGTTCCTAGCCTTTATAACAGATTTTATAAGTCGTCACTAAATTTAACAATAGATTACTCACGGAAAATTTAACGTCACTAATGACAATTATGTCTGTCGCAAATTTTCAATGATAACTTTTTCTAATTGTAAACATTTCATTTAATCTGTTACAAACCTGCCACAAATCTATTACATCAACTACCATAACAATTCACTAATTGTATTTTAGTCCATTTTGTTATTCCTATAAAACTTTTAAGAAAATCGATAAAAAAAAAGTACAATAAATCAATTACGATATTATACATCTAAAATGCATTCATTAGTAAAGTTAAAATATTCCATACAAATTCACTAAAAAAAGTCTATATAAGTGCTTAAGCTTATAAAATGTACTTTCATTCACAAATAATTACTGTACTAAATTCAAAAACAAAAAACAAAATCAAGCATTTGGATTATTTTGCGTTGATATAGAGTTTGATATGGTTGGCCGTGAAGTTGTGCATTTAGATTATTTTGTGTTGATCTAGAGTTTGATGTAGTTGGCCGTGAAGTTGTTGGATACTAACTTCCAAATGTGGACATGAACTCTTTTAGCACCTCTTCTAGTATTTGACCCCTCGTTCTGGATTGATTTTCATCTATAATTTCAGAAGATGGTCAGAATAATGAGATTTTGTAATGTCAGAATCTCCAAAACTATATACCCTTCCCTTACTAAGACCACCAGAAACTTCAATCCATTCATCTCATCAAATGAAGGTTAGAGATTCAGGAATAGAACTATATTTTTCTATAATTGCACTTGAGTAAGCTTCCTAAATAGATATATCAAATAATATTTTATAAACAAACACATTTAGTAAAGTAATAAAATAAAATACAACTAGAATGAATACTTAAAAATTACCTCACATTAACCCGTTATGATTTGTTATCAATGAATATCACATCAATACCTTTTTCAGTGTGAGTTGCTCGAAACATTTCAACTTAGGTCGGTCTACTTAACTTCTTTGTCTATAAATGTTTTTAAAAAAATATTAAATAATTAAGAAAATAAGTATAAGGATTAGCTGGTCTGAGTTCAATTTTAATTATAAAGGCCTGTGACACGAAATTCAAGTAAGGAGAGGCAAGCATGCATTTAGAAATAAACTATATAAACATGATCGAGATTGCACAAATATCTTTAATTATTTTCAATTTTTTATTTTTTTTAATTTAATCGACTAATTTTTGTTATAACCTTAATTAAATATTTCCAACCTACATATTAAGAAGGCTTTGCTAGCATATGGTCTTTATAATTTGATCCTTTGCTTTTCCTAAATTTGTTGGGCCTGCTTCCTTTTTAATTTCTTTTTTTCTTAATTTTCTAGTTTGAGTTTGAATAATGGAAATGGTCCCTGATTCTTACGTCAATTAGGAAAGATTCACAAGATATGCAATGGGCTGGCCTGGCATGGATGTGCAAAATTTATATTTGAAAGTGGTCCTATGCTGGTTCTTAATAATAAGAGCTTGCATTCCTTTCAGATTTCCTAATCCTTATGTTCTGTGGCACACAACTTCTCACCAATTATGAACATTTCCGACATATCCCATCTGCATTTGCTTACATTTTCAATGCTTTCAGATTCTGTTAGAACCCATTTTGTTCTTTAGGCACACCCCCCTTGAATTCCCAATTCAGAAAGTGAAATCTAGGTTTTCTATACATACAAATTATACAGTAAAGATTGGAAAACATGCAGGATTTTTATCCATGTAAGAATTTATTTATTTGGAATCCATGTAATTGTAATAGAATTCAATTAAACTATTTTATATTAGATACATTAGTAATAAATTTTGATGATCTGAGATTCAGAAAATAGGGTTTTTGAACTTAGGAAGACTTAGACCTAGAGGAGAGTATCTCCCCCTTTTTTTTGTTTCCTCCGTCTGCTAATGACGTATAACAGACTGGCTATCACTGGGCCACCTGTCCCTACCACGTTGATACGGACGTACGAGGAAATCATATCTCTGTTCCATGCGTAACGGCCCCTGATTCTCCCCGGGCACGCATGCGGATGGTCCCACAAGACGAATGGGCTGAACTCCTTCTGTAACGACCCGAAAATCGGACCGCTACCGGCGCTAGGATCCGGGTCGACTTAAGGCCGCCGGGACCCGTAGCAAGCCTAACATAAAACCTGTAAACCTGTATAATCCCATACATGGTCAACAACATGCCTAAAAATTAAAACTTTTCTTTCCATTGAACATCAACCAAACTCAACCTGTGCATAACATTAACATAACTTTGATCCCTCTGTGGGATCTCATCTGTGCCCTCAAAGGGTAACATAACCTGTGTTGAGCTGGTTTACATAAACATCATCAAAATCTCTAAGATCATGTATAAAAAGGGATACAACATTCTATGGTCAAGCACACACTATCATCCATAAAACTCATTACATAACTATACTGTACTTTTACATTACAATTTGATCATGTCCATTTCTATCTATTACATAAGCATGACTTCTTCACTCTATCCGAACTCCCGCACTATATCCTGTACCTGTAAGCCTGGGGGAAAAGGGAGAGGGGTGAGCTAAAAGCCCAGTGAGTAGAGCTAGTAAAAACACATTAACACTATGCTCAAATGAAATGCATCATAACACAGACAATTCACATAAGGGTTGGGTGAACTTGTCACCAATTAGTCCAAGCTAACATAGTGCCAGGCCGTAGCATGGGGTCCTGGTCTTCCTGTCATACATACATTACTTACCATTTTCCCAGGGCCTCCTCTAGGCTCCTGGTCTTCGAGTCCACAATCGTGCCAGGCCGTAGAATGGGGTCCTGGTCTTTCATTTCCGTGCCAGGCCGTAGAATGGGGTCCTGGTCTTCCTGTCATGGACTAACTGGGTCATCCAACATTCACCCACATCAACAATAATCAATGCAATGCGGCATATTCGTGAACACTAATGCAATCATCCTATTACATAATCATGATGCATGAAACATGATAAAACATTTAATTTAAAAGATTGAGTTTAGTTCCACTCACCTCTGGCTGACTCTGACAACACCGAAGCAGCTGAACTCACTGCTGGGGTCCTCGGTTCCTCGGGTCCGAACCTACACAGGTGGACTCAAATGAGGGACCAAACATACCTGAACATAACTCTAAAATATTCCCCAAAAACCCCCTAAAACATCATGAAAACATCACAGAAAATATGCATGAAATGGCTGAACAGGGCACTTTCGGCGGCACCTTCGGCGGCCGAAAGTCCTGGACAGAGACGAAACTCAGGTAGGTTCGGCGGCACCTTCGGCGGCCGAAAGTGCCAGACAGAGACGAAAGTCTCTTTTCGGGGGCAACTTCGGCAGCCGAAAGGCTTGCCTCCCCAGCCATGTTCGGCGGCCGAAAGTACCTTCGGCTGCCGAACCTGGTTTCTGCCAAAGGGCAGAAACTTGGTTCCCTTTGCACATTTCGCCTCCAAACCTTCCAAACATGCATATTTTTCAACCAAAGCATGCATACAAGTTCCTAGGGGCCTCAAACATACATATACCCCATCTACAACACTTCAAACATACTCAAACAACACACATTGTTCAAAACATCAATATATACCCATAACTCAACATATACCCTAGCATGCATTTCTACCCTTAGATCTTGCATAAAACTTATTTAAAACTCATAAGGAGCTTAAGATCGGCTCTTACCTCTTGAAGATCGAGAGGAAGACGACCTAAACTTGGAGATCCACGGAAATGAGCTCCTGAGTTCCCAAAGCTCCAAAACTTGTTTCAAAAGCTTAAATCTTCAAAACCAAGTGAAAACAAGTGAGAATATTGAAAGATTTAGAGGAAGAACATTGAAAATGGGTGAGGGACGGCGGGAAGCTCACCTTGGCCGAAAATGGGGAAAAAGCTCGCCCGTTTTCGGCTAAGGGACCCTTTTATAGTGGCTGGCCAGACCACGTTCGGGGGCCGAATGTGCCTCCGCATCCATGCAAATGTTCGGCGGCCGAACTTGCCTTTCGGCAGCCGAACCTTTACTTCCCTCACTCATGCTTTCGGGGGCCTAACGTGCCTCCAAAACGCATGCATGTTCGGCGGCCGAACTTGACTTTCGGCGGCCGAACCTGGGTTTTCCTCCAAAGACTTTTCTTGTAAAAACTCATTTAATTTCATACTTAAAATCATAAAACACCTTAAAACATTTTTATAAAACATGATGCTACCCTTCTAGAGGTCTCCGACATCCGAGATTCCACCGGACGATAGGAATCCCGATACCGGAGTCTAGCCGGGTATTACATTCTCCCCCCCTTAAGAACATTCGTCCCCGAATGTTCCTCAACTAGCACATGCATAGCAATCAACATAACATACATACAACACATAAAGACTAACCTTAAAAGAGATGAGGATATTGCCGGAGCATGGACTCCCGTGTCTCCCAAGTACATTCTTCCATATTGTGGTGGTTCCACAGGACTTTCACCATCGGGATTTCCTTATTTCTTAACTTTCTGATCTGGGTGTCTAGGATCCGTACCGGCTGCTCAACATAGGTGAGATCCTCTTGGATCTCCACATCAGGCTCACTAAGAACCTTGCCCGGATCTGACACGAATTTTCTCAACATAGAAACATGGAAAACCGGATGGATTCTCTTCATTGAAGCAGGTAAATCCAGCTTGTACGATACATTCCCAATCTTTTGCAAGACTTCAAAGGGTCCGATGTACCGCGGAGCCAACTTACCTTTCTTCCCGAACCGAACCACTCCTTTCATTGGAGACACCTTGAGCAATACCATATCCCCCTCCTGAAACTCTACTAGCCTTCTACGGATGTCTGCATAACTCTTCTGTCTGCTTGTAGCCGTTTTGATTCTTTCTCTGATCATGGGCACCACCCTGCTGGTGATCTCTACTAGCTCGGGTCCTGCTAAGGACCTCTCTCCTATCTCTTCCCAGCAAACAGGTGATCTGCACTTCCTTCCATATAAAGCTTCATATGGAGCCATCCCGATGCTAGCATGATGGCTGTTATTGTAGGCAAACTCCACCAAAGGTAGATGCTGCCTCCAAGAACCGCCAAAATCCAGCACACACATTCTCAGCATATCTTCTATGGTCTGGATGGTCCTCTCTGACTGTCCGTCTGTCTGTGGATGGAAGGCAGTGCTAAAATCCAATCTAGTACCCATGGCGTTCTGCAGACTCCGCCAAAACCTGGAGGTGAACTGGGGCCCTCTATCTGACACGATGGAAACAGGAACCCCATGCAGTCTGACTATCTCATCAACATATACCTGCGCCAACTTGTCCACAGAATAGCCACTCCTGACAGGGACGAAGTGAGCAGATTTGGTGAGTCTGTCCACAATCACCCATATGGAGTCCAATCTGTTGGACGTCGCCGGTAACCCCACTACGAAGTCCATAGTTATATTCTCCCATTTCCATTCTGGAATGGGTAGCGGGTTAAGCATTCCAGCCGGCTTCTGATGTTCCAGCTTCACCCTCTGACATATCTCGCAGGCTGACACAAACTGTGCCACTTCTCTCTTCATAGCTGGCCACCAATAAACCTTCTTTAGATCCTGATACATCTTGGTGGCTCCGGGGTGAATGCTGTATCTTGCATTATGAGCCTCTCTCATAATGTCTCCTTTTAGCCCAATGTCATCTGGTACACACAATCGACTCCCATAGCGGAGGATCCCCCTATTGTCAAATCTGAACTCACTGTCCTTGCCTGACTGAACAGTCCTGGCAACCTTCACTAACTCTGGGTCCTCATGCTGTTTCTGAGCCACCTGCTCCAGAAACACGGGTGTCACTTTCATCTGAGCAACCAAGGCACCTGTACCAGACAACTCCAACTGTAGACCTTCCTCAATGAGCTTGTAAAACTCCTTCACCACCGGTCTCCTCTCTGCCGTGATGTGGGATAGGCTGCCTAGTGACTTCCGGCTTAGGGCGTCTGCCACGACATTCGCCTTACCCGGATGATACTGAATCTTGCAATCATAGTCACTCAGCAACTCTACCCATCTCCTCTGTCTCAAATTCAAATCTCTTTGACTCAGGATGTACTGCAGGCTTTTATGATCTGTGAAGATCTCACATTTTACCCCATAGAGGTAGTGCCTCCACATCTTGAGTGCAAAGATTACTGCTGCCATCTAAAGGTCATGTGTGGGGTAATTCAACTCATGCTTCTTTAGCTGCCTAGAAGCATAAGCAATCACCCTCTCATTCTGCATAAGCACACAACCCAGTCCCACTCGAGACGCATCACAAAAGACTGTAAAGTCCTCACCACTAGATGGCAGAGCTAAAACTGGTGCTGAAGTCAACCTCTTCTTGAGCTCTTCAAAACTCTCCTCGCACTGGTCGGTCCACAGAAATTTCTGATTCTTCCTGGTTAGTCTGGTTAGAGGAGCTGCTATCTTTGAGAAGTCCTGAACGAACCTCCTGTAGTAACCTGCCAAACCCAAGAAACTCCTGATCTCTGTTACTGAAGTGGGTCTAGGCCAGTTAGCCACAGTCTCTGTCTTCTTGGGGTCTACCTCAATCCCATTCTCTGACACTACATGCCCCAAGAATGAAATACTCCTCAGCCAGAACTCACATTTAGAGAACTTGGCATACAAGCCATGTTCCCTCAAGGTCTGCAAAACCAACCGCAGATGATGGGCATGCTCCTCTGCATTCCTGGAATACACTAAGATGTCATCTATGAAGACAATAACGAAGTGATCCAGGTACTGGCTAAACACTCTGTTCATGAGATCCATGAATGCTGCCGGGGCGTTAGTTAACCCGAACGGCATCATAAGGAACTCAAAATGCCCATATCTGGTCCTGAAAGCTGTCTTTGGTACATCCTCTTCCCTGATCCTCAACTGATGATACCCCGATCTCAGATCTATTTTGGAGAAACAACCCGCTCCTGCTAGCTGGTCAAATAGATCGTCGATCCTTGGCAATGGGTACTTATTCTTGGTAGTGACTTTGTTCAACTGCCTGTAGTCGATACAAAGCCTAAGGGATCCATCCTTCTTTCTCACAAACAGAACTGGAGCACCCCAAGGTGAGGTACTTGGTCGGATGAAGCCCTTGTCTACCAGCTCCTGCAACTGCTCCTTCAACTCTTTCAATTCAGCTGGTGCCATCCTGTAGGGAGGGATAGAGATCGGTCTGGTACCAGGCATTAACTCAATCTCGAACTCTATCTCCCTAGCAGGTGGTAACCCTGGCAGCTCGTCCGGGAACACATCTAAGAACTCTCTAACCACTGGCACCGAGGCGGGCTCTCTAACCTGACTATTTAGCTCTCTCACATGAGCCAAATACCCCTGGCATCCCCTCCTAAGCAACCTACGAGCCTGAAGAGCTGAGATCATACCTCTAGGTGTACCCCTCCTGTCTCCTCGGAAGACAACCTCTGATCCATCCTGACCTCTGAACCTGACTACCTTGTCCCTGCAGTCCAAGGTAGCACCATGGGTAGATAACCAGTCCTTCCCTAGAATGACGTCAAAGTCTGTCAAATCTAGAACCACAAGGTCGGCGGACATGCATCTCCCCTCAACAAAAACTGGACTACACTGACAGACTGACTCTGCCACTGATGGATCACACTTGGGTCCACTGACCCAGAGAGGACACTCTAACTCAGAGATCATCAACCCTAACCTTTGGACGGCTCTCGGAGCAATAAAAGAATGAGATGCACCAGGGTCCATCAATGCATATACATCCGAACATCCAATGACGAGATTACCTGCCACCACGGTGTTGGATGCGTCTGCCTCCTGCTGTGTCATTGTGAAGATCCGTGCTGGGGCTGACGGACCTTCACCTCTGAAACCCGCTGAATAAGAGGCTGCTCCTCTCCCTCTGCCTCTGCCACTGGCCTGAGTCATGGCTGGAGCTGCTGGCTGTGCTACACTGCCTGAAGCTGTCTGCTGGGACTGAGCCATCGGGGCCGCTCTTGGACAATCTCGAGCCATATGCCCTTCCTGACCACATCTAAAACAAGCGTTCGTCCCAAACCGACATACTCCCCTGTGTGGTTTACCACACCTTGCACAAACTGCATTGTCCGCACCAGAGCTTGAGCCACTCCCAAATCCCAGACTGGACTTGACTTTACTCCAGAACTTGTTCTTCTTACCCTTGGGTTTACCCCATCTCTTACTACCTGAAGCTGCTGCACTCAAGGTAGAGGGATCTAACCTTCCCCCTCCCGGAGTTTTAGAACCCGAAGCTTGTGCCACTGTCTGCTTAACTGCCCCCTGAACGATGGCACTAGCCTCCATTCTCCTAGCCATGTCTACTATGGCGTGAAAACTCTCTCTATCTGCTGACTGTACCAAGGAGGAATACCTGGGATGGAGCTTCATGATATACCTCCTCGACTTCTTCTGGTCTGTGCTAAGGTCTTGCCCTGCAAATGGCAGCAACTCCATAAACCTGTCAGTATATTCGTCTACACTCATGTCATCAGTTTGCCTCAACTGTTCGAATTCTATCATCTTCAATTCCCTTGAACTATCAGGGAATGCCCATCCTGCAAACTCGTTTGCAAACTCTTCCCAAGTCATGCTGTCCACTCTCGGGTTCACATAGTTCTTGAACCACTCCCGTGCCTTCTTGCACTTAAGCGTGAACCCAGCCATCTGAATGGCTCTACTGTCATCCGCCCCTATCTCATCTGTAATTGCCTTGACCCGCTCCAAGTACACGAACGGATCATCACCTGTCTCAAACTGGGGAGCACCCAGCTTCATATAGTCTGTCATCTTAACCTTGCTCCCACTGGCTGAGCTAGGTCTAGGAGGTTGAGCAACTGGGGCTGCTGGTTCTGTAGGTGGTGGAGGTGGTGCAACATTTTCTGAGGTAGGGTTTGCTGGATTTGGATAGTAGGGTGGAGGTGGATACATTGGGTACTGAGAGTACGGTGGGTAGTATGGTGGGTATGGCATCTGTGTGGGATAAGGGGTGAAACTAGGGTAATCCGATGTACCTCCCATCGAATACCCGGGATGCTGTGAGAAATGTGGGTAGTGAGGTGGCTGTACAAATCCCGAGGCCTGAGTGCCTCCTTGGGACTCTCCCATTCCTTCTTCTGGCATACTGACTCCCAAACTGCCATCCCTCCTCTGTTCCACGTCCATATCATCTCCCATATCCTCTGACGCTCCTCCCTGAACTGTTCCTCTGACTGACCTGCTTCTACCCAGATCCAAAGATCTTCTAGGGTCTCTTGCTACTCTGTCCCTGTTGGACCTGCTAGACATTGCCCTAGGCAATGCTGGAGGACGGGCGCTCATGCCCTCATCCTCAGGTGGTACTCCAGTCAATCTTGTTGATCGACGAGTTCCTCTCATCCTGTTTTCTGAAAAACAGTACACATTACAAGCAACATTAGCATCATATGGTTCATGTGGGCACACATGAACCCCCATCACATACATCACATATCATAGCATATCATTAATGCACATGCATAAAATCATGGCATTTCACATCATCATGCAAGACAGGACTCCACATCCTATCCTAGTGGACATGATCTTTTCCTATTGTGCTTGACCTTCTATAACATCTATGAGCCCGACACTCTAGGTCCGACCATATGAACCTAGGGCTCTGATACCATTCTGTAACGACCCGAAAATCGGACCGCTACCGGCGCTAGGATCCGGGTCGACTTAAGGCCGCCGGGACCCGTAGCAAGCCTAACATAAAACCTGTAAACCTGTATAATCCCATACATGGTCAACAACATGCCTAAAAATTAAAACTTTTCTTTCCATTGAACATCAACCAAACTCAACCTGTGCATAACATTAACATAACTTTGATCCCTCTGTGGGATCTCATCTGTGCCCTCAAAGGGTAACATAACCTGTGTTGAGCTGGTTTACATAAACATCATCAAAATCTCTAAGATCATGTATAAAAAGGGATACAACATTCTATGGTCAAGCACACACTATCATCCATAAAACTCATTACATAACTATACTGTACTTTTACATTACAATTTGATCATGTCCATTTCTATCTATTACATAAGCATGACTTCTTCACTCTATCCGAACTCCCGCACTATATCCTGTACCTGTAAGCCTGGGGGAAAAGGGAGAGGGGTGAGCTAAAAGCCCAGTGAGTAGAGCTAGTAAAAACACATTAACACTATGCTCAAATGAAATGCATCATAACACAGACAATTCACATAAGGGTTGGGTGAACTTGTCACCAATTAGTCCAAGCTAACATAGTGCCAGGCCGTAGCATGGGGTCCTGGTCTTCCTGTCATACATACATTACTTACCATTTTCCCAGGGCCTCCTCTAGGCTCCTGGTCTTCGAGTCCACAATCGTGCCAGGCCGTAGAATGGGGTCCTGGTCTTTCATTTCCGTGCCAGGCCGTAGAATGGGGTCCTGGTCTTCCTGTCATGGACTAACTGGGTCATCCAACATTCACCCACATCAACAATAATCAATGCAATGCGGCATATTCGTGAACACTAATGCAATCATCCTATTACATAATCATGATGCATGAAACATGATAAAACATTTAATTTAAAAGATTGAGTTTAGTTCCACTCACCTCTGGCTGACTCTGACAACACCGAAGCAGCTGAACTCACTGCTGGGGTCCTCGGTTCCTCGGGTCCGAACCTACACAGGTGGACTCAAATGAGGGACCAAACATACCTGAACATAACTCTAAAATATTCCCCAAAAACCCCCTAAAACATCATGAAAACATCACAGAAAATATGCATGAAATGGCTGAACAGGGCACTTTCGGCGGCACCTTCGGCGGCCGAAAGTCCTGGACAGAGACGAAACTCAGGTAGGTTCGGCGGCACCTTCGGCGGCCGAAAGTGCCAGACAGAGACGAAAGTCTCTTTTCGGGGGCAACTTCGGCAGCCGAAAGGCTTGCCTCCCCAGCCATGTTCGGCGGCCGAAAGTACCTTCGGCTGCCGAACCTGGTTTCTGCCAAAGGGCAGAAACTTGGTTCCCTTTGCACATTTCGCCTCCAAACCTTCCAAACATGCATATTTTTCAACCAAAGCATGCATACAAGTTCCTAGGGGCCTCAAACATACATATACCCCATCTACAACACTTCAAACATACTCAAACAACACACATTGTTCAAAACATCAATATATACCCATAACTCAACATATACCCTAGCATGCATTTCTACCCTTAGATCTTGCATAAAACTTATTTAAAACTCATAAGGAGCTTAAGATCGGCTCTTACCTCTTGAAGATCGAGAGGAAGACGACCTAAACTTGGAGATCCACGGAAATGAGCTCCTGAGTTCCCAAAGCTCCAAAACTTGTTTCAAAAGCTTAAATCTTCAAAACCAAGTGAAAACAAGTGAGAATATTGAAAGATTTAGAGGAAGAACATTGAAAATGGGTGAGGGACGGCGGGAAGCTCACCTTGGCCGAAAATGGGGAAAAAGCTCGCCCGTTTTCGGCTAAGGGACCCTTTTATAGTGGCTGGCCAGACCACGTTCGGGGGCCGAATGTGCCTCCGCATCCATGCAAATGTTCGGCGGCCGAACTTGCCTTTCGGCGGCCGAACCTTTACTTCCCTCACTCATGCTTTCGGGGGCCTAACGTGCCTCCAAAACGCATGCATGTTCGGCGGCCGAACTTGACTTTCGGCGGCCGAACCTGGGTTTTCCTCCAAAGACTTTTCTTGTAAAAACTCATTTAATTTCATACTTAAAATCATAAAACACCTTAAAACATTTTTATAAAACATGATTCTACCCTTCTAGAGGTCTCCGACATCCGAGATTCCACCGGACGGTAGGAATCCCGATACCGGAGTCTAGCCGGGTATTACACCTTCCTGGTTCCGAGCTGGGCCGGAAGATAAGGTTAAGACTAGGCCCAGAGGGGATCTGTTCATTGGGCCGAAAGAGCTGGGTCGGCCTGATTGAAGAATCTGACTGGAGCCCGGTCTTTAAGCTGAGCGGGCTAGACCTGGCTCTTGGAGGAGACTTAGAAGCCTTCAGAGTATGGGCTGTCCTAATGGGCCTGGCCTTAGACCGGGGTGAAGAAATCCAGCAGTCATCAATTGCCCCTTTACCTTCTCGTTAGTTATTGCCCGACTGATGAGGGGGTAAATGTCAAGAGTAATAATGACCGCGCCGCCCCAGGACAAAACTGTTCAGAACAACTTTTCGTCTCATTACTGTTTCACATTTTGAATTCTCTCTGTCTTTTCAGAACGCTTGCTCTCTCCTGCTCTCCGTTCTTCTACGCTCTCTTCTGCTCATCCGCTATACCGCTCTTCAGGTACGCCTCTTCTACCACCATGGAAATCCCTAAGCTTCTTGAAGTTTTTAATCTTGAGTCGTGTATCACTCCCTCTACCATAACTAAGCTCATTTCCCGGAGGTATTTGGATACTCCTCTTTACCTTATCCGGGCCCCTCACCGAAACGAAAGGATTGTTCTTCCGGACTCCCCTCCTCCTGGTTTAGTAGATCCTCAAAAAGATCGTAGCATAGTCTTTTTTGTTAAACAACGGGACTTCAGTCTGACTTTTCCGTTCACTCCTTTTTTCATCAAGGTTTTTCAGTATTTCGGGATAACCCCCCGGATGCTGTCCCCAAATTCTATCTTGTTCATGTGTTCCTTCGAATCCATCTGCCTGAGCTGGGGCTTTACGCCCACGGCGCGTCTGTTCATGACCTTTTTCCGTCTTGTCAGAGCAAGTAACTGCTTTTATTACTTTGCCACCCGTGGGGGGTTGTCCATCCTCACGGGCTACAAAGATTCCATAAAGGCCTGGGTAGAGGGTTTTGTAGTCGCGGAGCTGAAGAAAGAATCCGGCCGGTCGTGGGGGGTGGAGCTCGACTGGGAGGATGTCTCTCTGGGTTGCAATGACCTACCCCAGCTGAGCCTCACCGAATAGGTCGGGTACCTTCGGTTGACTTCTGTCGACAAGAAGTATGACGTAGAGAAATGTATGTTCGCTTGTAATCTTAGGGATATCCAAGATGCGGGTATTGTGCCTTATCCAGCCGTTTTGCCTGTTCTTTGTGATTTCTACTGGAGGTTATGCTAATCTGTTCTGATTTTGTATTTTTTGCAGCTTCTGACGTCAAAATGGACCAAATTAAGCCCCCGAAGAACTTTGTTCTTTCTCGGGAAAGATCAACGCGGCGCTGGATGCCCTCCGAGCTGGGCGACGTGTGTCAGAGGCTACTGAAGAGGTGGCCCAGGTTATTTCTTCCAGGACAGTTAGCCGGCCTCCTGCTCCGACTTCTTCCCGAGCTCCTAAGTTGAGCTCCCGAGGAGCAAGGTCTTCCAGGCCATCCAGCCGCAGCAGATCAAGCTCGGCCGTTCCATCCTCCCAGGCTCCAGCATCTAGACGAGTTTCAGTTCCAAGAGCGAAGGAGACTCCCCAGATAGCCGCTGTAACGACCCGAAAATCAGACCGCTACTGGCGCTAGGATCCAGATTGGCTTAAGGCTGCCGGGACCCGTAGCAAGCCTAACATACATCCTGTATACCTGTTTAATCCCATACATGATCAACATAAACATAAAAATTTTGAACTTTCTCATTCATTTACCAAACTTAACCTGTGCATGCACAACACATAAGTATAAACATCAATCCCCACACTGGAGTCCTCATCAAATGCTCCAATGCGGTAACATAACATACCTTAAGTTTGGTTTACATAAACATTGATAAAACATTTTATAGATCATGTACAAAGGGATTAACTAACATACTAGGGTCAAGCACAACTCTAAACCTCATTAAACATCATTACATTACATTACTGTACTATACTTTACATTACATCATTTTCATGTCCACATCTAGCTATTACAAAAAACATGACTTCTTATTCTTGCTGACCTCCTGATTCTATCCCGTACCTGCAACCTGGGGGATTAAGGGAATGGGGTGAGCTACTAGAGCCCAGTGAGCAGAATAGTAAAACATTTAAAACATATGCCATCATGGAATGCATCACATCACAGACAAATCACATTAAGGATGAACTTGTCACCCATAGCCCACTACACATTCCAATAGTGCCAGGGGCGTAGAATGGGCCTTACTGGTCTTTCTCTTACATTAACATAACATAACATTCCAATATGCCAGGGGCGTAGAATGGGCCTCACTGTCTTTCATACCGTATCATCGCTATCTCATATCATATCATATCATAGTGCGGGCTAAAGGATCATCCAACATTCATCCACATCAACAACATAATATGCAATGCAACATATTCGTGAGTTCTAATGCAAGCACCCTAATATATCTCATGGCATTCATGATGCGTGAATCATGCTAAAACTTTCATTATTTACTTTGAAATGTAAGGAGTCATTCTACTCACCTCTGGCTAGCTCTGACAAGACACTGAAGCAGTTGACTCACTGCTGGGGTCCTCGGTTCCTCGGGTCCGAACCTACACAGGTGGACTCAAATGAAGAACCAAATATACATGAACATGACTCTAAAATACTCCCTAAAACCCCCCCCCCCAAAACACCTTAAAACAATCATAGGAATCATGCAAAGGAAGGCTAAACAGGGCACTTTCGGCGGCAGGTTCGACGGCCGAAAGTCCCTCCAGAGCCGAAACTCAGCCACTTTCGGCAGCACCTTCGGCGGCCGAAAGTCCCTTCCAGAGACGAAACTCATGCATGTTCGGCGGCACCTTCAGCGGCCGAATCTCTCCTCCAAAGCCAAAAGCTCACTTTCGGGGGCAGGGTTCGGCAGCCAAAGGCTGGCCTCCACAGGCAGGTTTGGCAGCCGAAAGTCCTTTGGCTGCCGAACCTGAGTTCTTCCAAAGGGCAGAACTCAGCCTCCACATGCACATTTTGTCTCCCAAACCATTCAAACATGCATTTACCTATTCTACAACATGCATACACAAGCAAATCAGCATTTAGAGGTCTCAAACTATCCTAAACCCCAACACAAACACAAAAGGCAACTCAAACAACATACATTACTCATAAACTCAACATTAACCCTAACATCCAATCAACTAACTTACACATGCATTTCTACCCCATAAACTTCATAAAACTTGTTTAAAACATACAAGAAGGTAGGATCTAGGCTTACCTCTTGAAGATCGAGAGGAAAGACGATCCTAACTTGGAGATGGGAGAAATCTAGGTCCTTGGACCTCCAAGCTCCAAAACTTGCTTTAAGCTTCAAAAATCTTCAAAACCAAGTTAAAACTTGTTAAAACTCGAAGGATTTGAGGAAGAACATCAAAACCAACCATGGGAGGGCATGGACTCACCGTTGGCCGAAAATAGGGGAGAAAGCTCGCCCATTTTCGGCCATGGGTCCTTTTATAGGTAGCAAGCCAGGCCACCTTTGAAAGCTGAAGGCGACTCCAAAACGCATGCATGTTCGGCGGCCGAACATGAGCCACATTCGGAAGCCTAACGTGCCCCCCCTAAACTATCCCACGTTCGGCGGCCGAACTTGAGGTTCGGCGGCCGAACTTGAGGTTCGGCGGCCGAACCTGGAAATGCCTCCATGGTCTTTTTCATTCAAAACTCAATTTCTTTCTTACTTAAAACCTTAAAATACATTAAAACATCTTATGAAAACATGATTTTACCCTTCTAGAGGTTTTCGACATCCGAGATTCCACCGGACGGTAGGAATTCCGATACCGGAGTCTAGCCGGTTATTACATTCTCCCCCCCTTAAGAACATTCGTCCCCGAATGTTCCTCAACTAGCACATGCATAGCATAAAAAATAGATATACACATAAAACACAGAACACTAACCTTAGAAAAGATGAGGATATTGCTGGAGCATAGACTCCCGTGTCTCCCAGGTACACTCTTCGATATTGTGGTGATTCCAAAGGACTTTCAACATCGGGATTTCCTTGTTTCTTAGCTTTCTGATCTGGGTGTCTAAGATCCGCACCGGTTGCTCAACATAGGTGAGATCTCCAAGGATCTCCACATCAGGCTCACTAAGAACTTTGCCCGGATCCGACATGAACTTCCGTAACATGGAAACATAGAAAACCGGATGGATTCTCTCCTTTGAAGCAGGTAAGTCCAACTTGTACGATACATTCCCAATCTTTTGCAAGATTTCGAAGG